>NC_056732.1:1322541551-1322841551 GCF_019279795.1 Protopterus annectens
AAACATAGATCAGTTCTTTGTTAGATTAGGGTTGTTCATAGCAATGACCACATAAAAAGGGTAAAACACCTCCACGTGTCTTCCTTCCTTGCCTTGAAAAATACTTTGATAATTTTACAGTGTTGCTTACACTTGTGGTGGACTAAATTACTTAATGGGAGTCTTCTCTTACTGAAGATCTCCGTGCTTGCAGGGACTGACACAATAGAACTTCAGCTTGGAAACAGTAAGATAAAATGTTTGTTAATTTATCAGTAGAGAGATAATCTAACAGAAGGTCACCTTGTAAGATGACTTTGGTACAATCAAGCTGTTTCTGACATTTGAGAACAAAGAACCTCTGTTTAAAAAGAAAGTAAGAGGAATCTATTAGATGTTTACTGCAGACAATGTGGTTTTGCAGTGTGGGTGATAGGGATACTCTGGTTTAGAGGCTTTGTTGGTCTCTTTGTGATCACATCATCTATAGTGCCATTACTTCACTTATTCTGTCCATCAGAAGCCTTTGGTTTATCTTGGTTTGTTTCAGTGTTTATGAAACTATTGAATAAAATTATAATTTATATGTATATGTCTCTTTAAATATTCAGTACCCATAATGCTAAGTGCATTCAGCGCTTTACATGGTCTCCATCTTCAGTGTGTGCCTGACATTTCATTAAATGCTTCAGATGTAGTCATATGTCACTTATTATATCTTTGTTGCAATGCCTTATCAACAGTGAAGAAAATAACCTGAAGGATATTTCAGGATATCAGAACTAGTCTTGAGCAAGTTGGAACAATCCCAGCATTTTGCACATATCTGCTTTGCTTGCAGTAATGCTTAATGCTAGAGGACTGAAACTGATGACAATGCTACAACGAGTAATGAGAAAATGAGAAATACTGAAAAATTTAAGTTGCAAATGCCACTGGACCTCCTGGTGAAAACTGAAAATAAGAACAAGCAGAGAACAAGAAAATGAGGGAAACTAGCAGAAGACAAGACAAAATATCATTAATATTTATCCTCTGTTAACCAGGCTGGTCTTATTAGGTTAGTAAACACCAGCAGTTTGTCAGCAATAGCTCTCTTACCAAATGTGTTTTATAGTAGCAAACTATATGCCTTTTAAACAAATAACACTAAAGCCACCAATACATTTCAAATCAGTACATTTTCACTATTATGCTTGCAAGTCTACCATTACATCAACCATCATCCATGGATGTTCAGGAAAATTTATCAAAAATTTGGAAATTCGGTCTAGAAAGGTTTATCTCTTTTGTGTTGTACCTGGCATAGATTAATAAAGCAAAGATGTACACGCAGCTGCCCTTATTCATCTGCTGAAGCCAATGCCATAAAGGTATTAACTGCCTTCTCTCTAGAGGATGACCTAGAAACTTGTAGTCCAGCTTTCAATGATTGCATTCTGAGCTTTCTGTCAAAATTAAGTTATAGTCTCACAGTTAGACAGATGCTCATACTTTTAGAGTCATAGGTATTACTAAAGAAGTGAAAATCCGTCCCACAGGATGGACACACCATTGAGCACCTGAGCAACTAATCAAAGTTGGGTCGAGCATTTGTTGGCATATGCCAGTGGCATAGACAACAGTCTCTGCCTGTGTGTGGTGAAGTGGACTAGTGTAGTGATGCTTCAGGTCACTATACCTATGCTGGCACTGTTCATCAAAATGGGTGATGCCTGTGGCATGACTCAGCATCGCAGACAGCTCATACTAGCTATCCACTTTAAACAGTAGGCCTTCATAACACCTCAACATTCAATCCACAAAGTTCCTTTAAGGAAAGAACAGGGAAACCCTGTTCTCCTTGGGACAGGAAGTTGGATATTTGCCCTCCCACTACCTGAAGTAGCTACGGCTACTCAATCAGTTCCAAAATGTTAGCTCCGTGTTCAGCAATGCATATATGTGAACCATGTGTTTTGAAGCAAAGTGCTACAGTGGGATGCTGTGACATGGCCATACTGATGTACTATGGTGCCAACACATGGCCATAGGGCTGCACATTGGTGCAATGGACATGCATATGCTGTATTTATGAGCATACACATCACATGTTTCATGGTCACCTTGGTCCACGAGTGGTGTAATAGTAATAAAGAAGTCCAAGACATTATCACAAGAAAGAAGGACTGCAGAAAGAAGAATTGCACCTCATATGGGATACCTGCTTCATGGTCACTGTGACATACATGGATAGCACCAACATGTGGGCTGCACCTTACTCTTTATATGAACAAACTGGTCACTTGCTTCATGATCACCATAATGTATGTGGCTGGCACCAACATACAAAATGCACTTTGTTATATACATGAACATATAGGTAACATGCTTCATTATGAACATAATGTATATGATAAGCAACAACATGTTGGAACATTGGCAGCAATTCAAAGACAATGCAGCAACTGCCTCCATCGTCATATCCACCATGCTAACTATTGTTAGTGTGATATAGAATGATGGTGTGATTTTGTGTAATACCTCTAACAACCATACAACTTTGAAACAGTAGAATTTCAGTAGTGCTTCTGTTGACACTGATCTTTCTAGCATAACAGGAGTTATGCTAGATAAACTACCTCAGCAACAACCACAAACTCTTTGGTGGATGTTAGTGAGAGTAAGTAAGATGCTATGCTGTATGTGTAGCTGGGAATCCATGACACTAGCAATGCACTGTTTCATCTGTCTGTGGCTGGGGGTTCAGACCATGAAAACTGGAAACCACAAAATGGAGATGCCATAAGATGGCTATAGTACACAAATGGCTGGGACACTGTTCATAGGGTAAATGCAGGTAATAATGTGAATAAAAGGGAAGTGACTGTGACTGTATGCATAAGAATCACACAGAATACCATTCACACCCATTGACGAACACATTTTCCCACAATTGTACAGGAACTGGCACTGGAACACATGAGAGGCAACACTTGCTACTGCATGCCCTTTGTACACATATTAAGCACTTCCAAAGCATAAGAGCTTAGACATTCACTATGCCAGATATGACACATACTAGTGCAGAATGTGAATGCTGAGTGCAGTCATAATAGGTCACTATATGAGTTGTGATAAAGGGTTTCTGAAAATTATGACTAGTCTAAAGAAAACGCATGGGACACTGTCAGAGTCAGGTCTATCAAGTCCACCATCGAAGGGAGACAACCAAAACTGAAGAGGCACAGTGAAGTAAATGAGTTATTGGTTTCAGTCTCCAGCCAGAAGGAGTAGTCTCTCATACTTTGAGTTGGTTTTGATGTGAAAGCAGGCCTGACACCAGATGGTGCATTGGTGTTTCATCCTACAGACTAAGGTGCAGCTACTGCTGGAACAGGACTCATTTTTGTGTTTTTCTATTGGTTAATTGGTTAATTTGATTTAAATCAGTTTGCTCTTGTTTGCTACTGTTATATTTAAGTGTGTATCTGTTCTCCTGTGTTAAATTGACCTAAACAGAGTTTAAATATCTTTAGCATAGTCTAGTCACAGGTTTTGCTGTATCCAGATCTGTTTGTGTGATTCCTGTGTTTCCTGGTATGTCATTTTGTGTTGGCCAGGCCCTGTATTCAGTGGGAGTATGTGAACTGGTTGGAACTGGTCTGGCATAGGGTGTTGAGCTAAGAGCTCAGGGACAATGGTTGAACGGTCAATTCCAGTGTTTATATTTTAATTTAGTTTTTCTGGAATTTAAACCCAGCATTTGCATGAGTTTGTGTTTGTTTGCCCATCACTCACCACCATTGTGCTGTTTTAACCCTTTGTGAGGTATCTCAGTTGCATTTTTTCGCTTACCAGCACTCTTGTGTAAGTGAGGCCCTCACCTGGAGCTACTGTATTGATTTTATCCAGCCCTACTCACACCTATAGGTACTCTCCTTAGATAGTACCCACTCTACTATCCCTGACCTCTCTTCCACAGATTCTGATAACTATGGACGGACAATTTCTTATGGTTTCTCCCACTAGTCTGGTTGATATGGGCATCCTGAGACAGTGTAGTAACTGCCTTATGTACACAGACAACCCTCTACTACTACCACCTACGAACGCGATATGTGAGAAATGCAATGACATTAAGAACGTAGAATGCTTGCTGTCTCAGTCACAAGCCAGTACATCTGTCACTGAAAAGCTTGTCTGCACAAACACTAAGAACACTACACCTCTAACACCACCCACAACTGTACAACACACTCCTACATATGTGGAGGTTTTCAACAAATACATACCTAAACAAAAGAGACCTCTGAAGCAAAAACAGACATGCACATCACAACCCACAGCACCAAGCATCACACATAGTACACACGTCTGTGTCTCACAGCCTCTAAGGTCCAGCCACAAACACAACATACTAGTCATAGGAGACTCTATCGTGAGGCACACAAAATGTGCCCTTCACCAGGCTAGACAAGGAGAAAGTCACGGTAAGTTTCTTGTCAGGTGCTAGAATCTGCCATATCATGCATGCACTCAAGTCGCTTAACAACAGGTACTGTTATGACTCTGTCATAGTCTATGTTAGTGTGAATGACTTGAGATGTACCTCTCTGGACTATATGAAGAGAGACATGATTGAGCTTGCTGAATATGTGTCCCAGGCAGGTATATCACTAGCCTTAAGTAACATCCTACCATCACCCACAATGATGCCTCAATACAAACAGAAAATGATTGACTTTAACAATCGGCTTAGTTTCTGATGTCATTCCAAGGGGATTCAGTACCTGACAGCCTGGGAATGCATGATTGACAGACCAGGATGCTTTGCCAGAGGTGGCCTTCATCTGTCTCCCATGAGATTCAGGCTTCTGGCAAAGACTCTTGCTTTCCACCATAGTGTCTTTTTTAGGCAAAGTCATGAGTGCAAAATTACCAACATGAAAAATTCTTCTAAACGAAATTTAAAGGTCATGCTGCTTAACGCTAGGAGTCTTAGCATGAAATTGCACTCATTGCAAGCATTCCTTGCCCTGGAGGATGCTGACATTTCTGTAGTCACTGAAACCTGGTTCAAAGCTGTGGAGAGCACCCCAGCCTTACCAGGTTACTCATCCTACCATACTTTCACACTCCAAATGGAGGGCTACAAATCCAAAGGAGGTGGAGTTTCAATATTTATCAAATGGTATGACGCACATGAGACACTCCAAGTGCAGTTAACTGTTAACAAAACACATATTCGAATCATAGCTAGCTACAGACCCCCAACCAAGACTCAGGACACCCAATCCACCTATCTGGACCTACTTGAATCCATCAAAGTTTAACCCTCTACCCTGATCCTGGGTTACTTTAACTACCCAACCATAGAGTGGAAGACCTATTCTAGCCCAAACATGAATGCCCAGAGATTCCTCAACTTTGTCAATGCCAATGGATTGGATCAGCTGGTCGATACCCCTATGAGAGGTGAAAATATCCTGGACCTGGTCCTAACCAACATGAGTAGCCAGTGTAGCACCCCTATAGTGTCATCCCCCTTGGTAAGATCCCAACACAAAGCAATCACTTTTGAAGTCATCATCTCCCCTGACCCCCCCCCCACCTTGTCAGGGTCAAACAAAAAACTTTTTCAAAGCTGACTACAATGTCCTCAGAGCATGTATAAGCAACTTCACAACCACCATCCCTTCAGTTGGAACTAGCACTAATGTACAAGTTATACCAAAAAACTATGAGCACCTTCATAGCTGCATGGACTCAGCAATACCTGACAGGAACAAATCATCTTCCTCAAGGAAGAGTAAACCTGTCTAGTTGACAGCAGCAATAATCAGACTCTATAATAAAAGAAAAAAAATTGCTGTCCAGGACCAAGAAGGAGCAGGTGCCAAGTTGGAAGAAATCTCTCCTTTGTCTGAACAAGCAAATAAGGTCACTGGTGAAATCCTCTAAGGCTAACTTTGAGTCCAAATTGGCCACATCCACTAAGGACAATCACAAGGCCTTCTTCACATATGTCCGGAATCTCAACAGTAACTCCCAAAGCTGCTCTGAACTGATGGTCAAGAATACCACATACACAAATACCATAGATATAGCCAACCTGCTGGCAGACAGGTTCAGTGAAAACTTCACCCCCTGTCCTCCCCATCAGTAAACCAGGACATCCCCAGCACCTGCTCCCATCCTCTCATCACCAGGGAGAAGGTTTAATGCCCTCTCAAATGCAAAAAATACAGTCTCCATGGGACCTGATAACATCCCTGGTTGTATCCTACATGAACTCAGGCATGAGCTCTCAGCTCTATTATACACCCTATTCAACCGGCTTCATCCCAGCTGAATGTAAACACAGCCACTTTCATCCCTCCACACATAGGTGGAGTGTCCATTGACCCCATCAGCCTAACTAGCCTGATCTGCAAGGTCATGGAATACATTATCATGGACCTTATAAACAAGGATATTGGCAATCTCCAAATGCTTAACCCCACACAGTTTAGTTTTGTCAAAGGGAGATCATGCCTGTTAATCTTGGTTGGCTTCTTTGAAACAGTCGCCAAAGGCATGGACAAGGGGAAAATGGTGCACACCGTCTACCTTGACCTAGCCAAAGTCTTTGACACTATTCCCCACTCGGGCATAATAGATAAACTCTCCCAGCTGGGCATCAACATGTATGTTACCAGATGGGTAGCTAACTGGCTCACTGATAGAACCCACTCAGTCAAAGCAGAGGAAGCCACCTCTAGTAGTAGACCCATAATGAGCAGTGTACCCCAAGGATCAGTCTTGGGGCCTCTACTATTTGGGATATACTTTTCTGAGGTGCAAGCCAAAACCAGTGATCTGTGGCTAACCAAGATCGCAGATGACTGCAAGCTGGGAGATGTTTATTAGATACTTGCAGGGCTATGTAATGTATGCTTGACATTGTATTGAAAAGGCATTATACTGAACTTAATGCAACCTGAATTAAATCCACTGTGATTGTTAATTATATTATTGGACTTTTTTTTAACTATCCTGATTGGTGTATAAGAAGAGATGTTAAGTGGGTGACTGTTCTCATCTTTTGGTGCTCATGTCTTAAATTCCCCTAGTGATGTGAACATCCTCCAAGAGGGCCTTACCCAAACTAATGACTGGTGCCAGAAGCATGGCGTCAAACTGAATGCCAAGAAATGCATCATTATCCCCTTGGGAAAAATGGCATCCCCACTAATTATGACATTAATAACAATGTACTAAGCACACAATCAGTCGTGAGGGACTTGGGCACCCAGGTTAATAGCAACCTCAGTTTTGACCACCATGTTGCCTCCATTGTATAGAAGGCTTTCTACATGACCCACCTCATAAATAAAAGTATTTCATCCAGGAACAAGGAGGTCATAACATCCTTGTATTCCTCCCTTATCAGACCCATTATTGAGTACAATGCCCCTTTCGGCATGTACCTTGCCAAGCACATTCAGCAGTTGTAGAGGGCAAAGAGGTTCTTGACCAGGAAAATCCAGGATTTGAAACACCTATCCTATACAGATATGCTAAAAGCCCTGTCCCTTTACTCAGTCTCATACAGACTAGACAGAGGTGACCTGTGTGTGGTATACAAAGCCATCTCAGACCCAGTCTTGACGGAGTTGCTGCATATCCATAAGACAAACTCCACGTGAGCAACCCACATGCAAGGCTTTAACCTGGTCTGTGACATTAATAGAACTTGTTGTCAGGATAGATTTGTGTCCCAAAGACTCCCCCATCTGTGCAATAGACTCCCTCTCCATGTCAAGCAGAGTGCCTCTCTAGCCCTCTTTAAGAGGTGACTGGATGGTAAACAGAAAATACGCTGCTGGGATCCCACCTGTGTCCCTGATGGACAGGGGAAACAGGTGCTGACTTTGAGGGAACATGGGCAAAATTCTTGGCTAGACTTATAAATGCCTCCAGGCTAATAGCCTAGTATCAGCCTATGAACGTATGAACCAACCACCCATGTGTCAGATGGCAATTACCATACTGTATAGTACACTCCACTGCAAGTAAATCTAGGCAATTTGATCACAGTGACTAACCCACCCTACTCCTATTAATGCCAACTACACATGCTAATGGTGAAAGGAGTCAATATGCCCCTATTGGACAGTGTGTTCCCACCATAAAGCACAGCAGTCTAGGATCAATAAGCTACCAAGTAGTCCTTGTCTACTTGCCCAGCCTGGGTTAGCTGGGATAGCTGTTGTGCACAAAAGCTGGATCTAAAACCACACAACCTGACAAAAGTGAACTAAGGGATGCTACACTGTGTTCATTGACAGGATGCTGCATGGAAGTAGATGATGAAGGTAAGGAGGAAGCTGGGCAGCTTGCATATGCAGGAGACAAGGTGGAAAGGCAGTACAGCCAAGTCACTTGGTTTGGGATCCAAGGTCTACTACTCAGGGGAAAGGCTATGCTCCACAACAAGATTGTGAGGGCAAGGAAAAGAGTGAGTTCTAGCAGCAGTTGCAGGACCTGCTAGATAAGCCAGGGTAAAATGAGTTGCTGCTGACAATGTGGGGATCAGAATGCTCATATTAGGACAGACAGACAGAACAGGATATGAGGACTGCCTGGGTCCACATGGGTGGGATAACAGTAATAAAGAAGAAGTACAGAAAGTTATCCAAAGAAAGAAGGAATGCAGAGAGAAGTTAATCAGTGCATAGGGCTAATGCCCACAGGGGGATTTTTAAGCCTATCCATGAATCCCAAATGTATCCAACAAGTTTGTTGCCCTAGAGGTTATTTTTAGGGATATGTGTTAGCTAGGCCATGTGAGGTCATAGGTAATAATATACGTTCATAGACACATAGGTAAATACTACGCTATCAGTCTACAGTGAATTATAAGCCTAGCCAATATCCCCTATCCCCAGTCAGAATCAAGCCCTGTACTGTCTATATGTGAGGTAAAAACCTTAACCATTATGCAAACCCTTAGAATCATAGGTAATTATGAGGTTGTTGACTCCAGGGTCCTTTTAGTAAAACTAGCCATGCTTCCCAAAGGTGAGAATCAAACCCTGCACCTTGTGTTTATAAGGTAAAGACCATAATGATTATTCCAACCCTGTATAAGCTAATTGCTTTTTGGATGAACATGGCAGGACTTGAACCTAGTCAGACACCTTATTCATTAGATAGCAAGACCAACCTGGTCAGTGGGAGAGAGAAAAGACAGACCTTGGTAAGAAGGAACACTGACTAGCTAACAGAGTGACTAAAAGAACAGTCACAGTTGCAAAGAAAAGTGTCAAACTCTATAAGCTTCTGAAAAATGACACAGCAGATGTTTCAAAGAAACTCTATCACAAAGGCAAAGACATAAAAATAAAGATTGTCATAAGATACTATTCATAAGGGATGCTAGCAGAAAGGCTGATCCAGTGAGTACTTCCGTCAGCCTCTGAATGAAAAATAAAATACCACAGAAGCTGTACTGCCCCATGCAGAGCCTAAAACAAAAAAGGAAGAATAACCCAACCTAGAAGAAGTAAGAATGGCTTTAAGGTACAGAGATGGTGCTAGATGCAATTGCACCTGGTACTGTCCTTAGCTTCTTACCCACCCCCCAAAAAACTATCTTCTCCATAAGTGAAGAGCAAAAGAAAAAAACTCCATTATTCTTTTAAACTGCAGCAAACTGCTATAGTGATCAACTGAAAACATTTTTTTTTACTTTTAAACTGTAGCAAATTGCTTGCTACAATCTAGTAAGCAAGCAGTTGCAACAGTTAATACCACAAACAGAGCACTACAGTGCTCAGTTTTGACTGCAAATGCAATACTGACATTTTAATGCCAGTATGCACTGAAGAATGATCAGCATTGGGTGATCACACCCCATTACACTTTATGCCTGGAGTAGCTGCCATCTTTGCCCCACCATACCTGTATCATACCTATATTACTGCTAAGCAAGCAGCAGCCTCAGATGACGTTCAGGCAGATACGATCAAGATGGGTGAGCTAAAGGAGAAATGTCTCCTGAGAGTATTCATCTCAGTATGGAGTGAAAGGCATTACCCAAATAACTGAATAATAAGCATTCCAGTACCAGTATATAAAAACAAAGGAGGCATTCACAACTGGGGGCACAACTGTGAGCATTCACAACTGTGTGCACAACTGTGGGCATTCACAACTGTGTGCACAACTGTGGGCATTCACAACTGTGGGCATTCACAACTGTGGGCATTCACAACTGTGGGCATTCACAACTGTGGGCACAACTGTGGGCAGTACAGAGATATCAAGCTCTTGTCATATTGCAAGAAAGTGCTGGAGAGGTTGACTGATAAACAAATATGCAGAATAGTTGAAAGTAAGACAGGAGATGAGCAGTCCAATTTCAGAACAAGATAAAGCACAACTGTTTCAATGTTTGCAGGGAGACAAATAGTAGAGAAGAACCTAGAGATGAGAAAAGAATCCAACTGGAAATTCTTAGACTTGGAGGAAACTTATGCCAAAGTCCTAAGAAAGCTGATTTGAGCAGTCCTGTTATGATTCAAAAGTCCCGGAAATATTGGTAGAATTAATGCAGGCTATGTAGAAGAACCCAATGGCACAAGTATGAACCAATGACTTTTCTTACATAGTGATTCCAGATGGGAGTGGGTGTGCATCAGGGTTCAACTCTGAGCTGACTGCTGTTCGTACTGGTGATGGGCAACATTAGACAGCAGGTCAGAGATAACATCAACAAATCTGATGCATGCAGATGATGTAGCACTACAAACAGACTGAAAAGGAAGCTTAGCCAAGGCTGGGGGACCAATACATAAAACTATAAACACATTGGATGAAACTGAAAAGAGACGAGACATTTGTCATGTCAACAAATGGGGGAATCAGAAGAAGATAAAAATTGAGATAAAATGAAAAATAGTAGAACAAGTTAACAGCTTCAAAGATCTGGGTTGGATGATTGAGAAGAGGGGAAGTCTGAATTAGGAGCTCAAAGCTGTTAAAGTTCACAAATAAATAACAAAGACTTTTACCTTTTAGTCTTGAGTCAAGAATAATGCTTCAGGATATGCAAAGTACTGGTTTATTCCATAAACAGCACTGGGAGACTGCCTGCAAGATTTTTCAAATCAGTTTCAAAGAACAAAGGAAACAAACACTACATATAAACCTTTTCTTACCAATTTCATGCATGCAGAGCTATGATGTTACATTACTTTCAATGAATCAATGTATTTCAAAATGTCCTCATCCTAACATTGTGATCTGCAGTGACAGTAGGGAACAGGTGGAAGAGACCCTGGAGAGGTGGCGATATGCTCTAGAGAGAAGAGGAATGAAGGTCAGCAGGACTAAGACAGAATATATGTGTGTGAATGAGAGGGAGGATAGAGGAATGGTGAGGATGCAGGGAGTAGAGGTGGCAAAGGTGGATGAGTTTAAATACTTGGGATCAATAGTTCAGAGTAATGGTGAGTGTGGAGGAGAGGTGAAGAAGAGAATATAGGCAGGATGGAGTGGGTGAAGAAGAGTGTCAGGAGTGATTTGTGACAGACAAGTACCAGTAAGAGTGAAAGGGAAGGTCTACAAGAGGGTAGTGAGACCAGCTATGTTATATGGATTGGAGACAGTGGCACTGACAAAAAGGCAGGAGTCAGAGCTGGATGTGGCAGACTTAAAGATGTTAAGATTTGCACTGGGTGTGACTAGGGTGGACAGGATTAGGAATAAGTATATTAGAGGGTCAGCCCAGGTTGGAAGGTTTGGAGACAAAGCCAGATAGGCAAGATTATGTTGGTTTGGACATGTGCTGAGGAGGGATGCAGAGTATATTGGGAAAATATGCTAAAGATGAAGCTGCCAGGTAACAGGAAAAGAGAAAGGCCTAAGATAAGGTTTATGGATGTGGTGAGAGAGGACATGCAGGTAGTTGGTGTGACAGAGCAAGATGCAGAGGACAGGAAGAAATGGAAACAGATGATCCACTGTGGCGACCCCTAATGGGAGCAGCCGAAAGAAGATGGAAGTCATGTAATATTTATAGATTCTCTCTCCACAGGAACTACAGGTAAATGGGTGAGCTAGCCCATATTATGAATAAATAATTGTGTGCTTAGATGTCACAGACTGTTAAAATCATAAGCAAGAATGTGAAAGTACAGCATAATATAAAGGAAATAAATATAATAATAATAAAATAAAATGAAATAAATAACATGTGTAATCTTGGTATGGCTGTATGCCTGGAGTATCTGTTCAAAGTTGCTGCAGCCAGTTCATGCATTCTATGCAGATGTCCTCTGCAATCACTTCTATTGTGTTCTATCCCCATGCCTGCCAAGCAAGGCATAATAGTTGTTTAGTTTCTGTACTGTACACATACATATCTCTCAAGTGTCACGCTGTCACACAATGTAATTGTCCCATTGTACTCATCCCTCATTAGACCCATTATAGAATACAATGCCCCATTTGGTATGTACCTCTCAAGACATCCACAACAACTGGAAAGGCTGCAGAAATACCTCACAAAAAGAATCACAGGCCTAAAGCAGATGCCCTACGCTGACCACCTTAAAAAACTCCAGCTATACTCTGTTACATATCGTCTACTCAGAGGTGATCTCTGCTCAACATACAAGGCCATGTCAAACCCAGAGCTGTTGGACATGCTACACTTAAAGAAATCCCAATCCCTCAGAGCCACACGCTCCTGAGATCTAAACCTTGTCTTCACAATAAACAAAACATTCTGGAGGGATAGTTTCCTGACCCAGAGACTCCCCAGACTCTAGAGTAGATTGTCCATGCATGTCAAGCAGAGTGCCTCTTTGGCCCACTTCAAAAGGAACCTTGACGATTGGATGGGAGAAAGGAAATTCACCCCGGGGATCACGTCAGTCACCCTGCTAGACAGGGGTCCAGGGAAGTAAATAGTGTGGGAAGAAATAGCCAGGGAATTGTTATGGCTAGGCTTATATAGGCCCTAGGCCTGATAGCCTAGTACCAAGCTATGAACCTATAATTAGTAATGCATAATCCGTCTGTCACAAGATTACCATCGGAATGATTACCTAAATTGCAAAGTATCACTACATCAGCCCACAGTACACCTTGGTAGTTATATAGGTCCACCTGATGTGCTAGTGTTCTGTATAGTTGTGTACCCACAGTTGTTACTGCTTGGCCCATACTGTCCCAAGTGAATAGCTTGAGAGGTATGTATGTGCTACAGCAGCTATAAGGGACTTGTACACATAAAGGAGGACAGACCAGTAGAGTAGACAGCAGTACTGTTGTCAAGTAAATAGCCTATAATGGTACTAATGGACTGTTTTTCTCTCTCTCCCACCTCTTATCTTCATTTATTTGTTATTGATAACTATTAGTTATGGTTTACTATTCACATATGTTGCTAAATTACCTGTATGTTGGGGAATGTGTATTATTATTGTTATGTATTATCTTCTTCTTCGTCTTTGATCTTTTCCCGGTTAGGAGTCACCACAGCAGATCACCTGTCCACTCATGATTGTCCATCAAAGGAAAAACAAACTGCAAATTAAAATAAATAGACTAATGGCTCAGGCTCACAGCAACAGCAAATTAGGTTTATTCAACGTGAAGCGCTTTTCATCTCGTACACTATCACAGAGACTTCTTCAGACAAGTAAAAGCATAACACAAATGATGAAACTCATTTTTAAAAGTTTCTCATACACAGAGAACCAATCAGCGATCTTCTTCAAATACTGCAGCAGGCTCACCAAACTACCGAGCAGCAACATGTTAAAAGAGGCAAGCAATCAATAAAAACCTTTTGTTAATATTTAGTTTCACTGACAGTTCAAAATGTTTCAATTTCCTAAATGAATACATTATACAAAGTAACTTATAATTACCAAAATACATGTAATAAAATTAAAGATATAAAACTTGTAAAGTAAAAAATCAAGGGTCAATTGTAACCTATCCACTTACAAAAAATATGTAAGGTAATATAAATAAATAAATAAAAAGAAAAACGGATAAATTATCGCAGTTGGAAACACTCGTAAAAAAAGGAACAGTGTGAGCTATCTCAATAAGCTCCTCAATTTATAAATACATGCCAGGAATGTAATTTCGTTTAATCCAGGGGCACTATAGGAGTTCAATCGAAGTTGTCAAACTAGTTCCCTTTTCTCTAAAAATAATTGGAAGGGGCCACCCTTATGATCGGTAGTTACCTGATCAATCACTCTAAAAGAAAAACTGTGGTTGGGGTTCTCATTACAGTGTCTAGCCAGGGCATTGTTCTCACTCCTTTTTCTAATGTTATAAATGTGATCATATACCCTGTCTCGTAGTCTTCTGTCTGTCTTTTCTACATAGAAGGCTGGGCATAACTGGCACACTGCCAGATATACCACAGCTCTCGACTCACAGTTAAATCTACTCTGGACCTTATATTCACGTCCCCCAATAGTGAAATTCGCCCCAGTGGTAATAAATCTACAGTAGTTACAAGATTCACATTTGAAGGTACCTTTGGTCTTAATACTGGTCTTACCTCTTGCCTCAATAAAGTCCTTCAGGTTTATACCTTTCCTAAAAATAAAATTAGGACAACTACCCAGTTTAACTGAAAGGTCACCATCACTCAGTAGGATGTTCCAGTTCCTACAAAGGATTCCTTTCAAAAGACTAGCTTCTAGACTGTATGTAGTAATGAAACTCCTCATAAATCTGTTGTCATAATTACTGGTTTCCCCTTCTGTAACTCCAGCTACTACACTGGGGTTCGCTAAAGGGTACGGGTTAAACAAATCATCATGAACCATGTTCGTTTGTACTATACCTGAACTACCTGAAAGAATAGATCTGTAAAACCCAGTGCTCCTCTTATGCTGCACCTCATGTATCAAGTCAACAACAAGCTCAGTGGGGTAACCACGACTAGTGAACATTACTTTTAAAGTTTCACATTCTTCAATAAACACAACATCATCAGTGGTCATTCTGGCCCCTCTAACCAACTGGCTCTTCAGTACCGATCTTTTTTGGTGCAATGGGTGACAGCTGGTATAGTGCAACATAGTGTTAGAATATGTAGCCTTACGATGTATACGAGCTATGAAACACGGGTTTGTCCTGTCTTTTCTCAGATCAACATCTAAATAACAAATGTGATCCCTGTGGACAACATAGGTAAACCTAAAAAAAAGAAGTACTGCTGTTCAAGAATTCGACAAACTCATGTGCCTCAGCCTTAGACCCTTTAAACATTAAAAGGCGTCATCTAAAAATCGCGTGTAAAACCCCACTTTGTCCATAAAGCTGTTGTTACTAAAAATAGTCTGGGACTCCCACTGGACCATTACCAAGTTCGCACAGCTCCCACCACAAGGGGAACCCATGGCTACACCCACAATCTGTCTATAGATAGTGTTGTCAAAAGTAACAAAGTTGTTACTTAAAATTATATCCATCAGTTCCTGAAATAATCTAACTTCCAAGCTAGTGGCACCATGTGATAATAACCTATCAACTACCATTTCAATCCCCAGAGTATGGGGAATCAAAAAGTAAAGGTCAACCACATCAATGGCCATAAACAGAATATCATCTTGGTAACCAAGGTTTTCCATAGCTGTTAAAAAGGCCCATGAGTCCTTACATATTTGCTTTTCCTTGGCAACAAACTTTCTTAAAACGGAGTCAACATATTTAGCACAAGAATACATAATCAAAGACCTAGCATTAACTAAAGCTCTCATTGGGGGATCAACCATGATTGTCAGTGGAGTTTTATGGTGTCGAGTTGCCAGCCTGGTGCCCAACCTTCCACAGAAGGCACACACACACAAGCACTCATGCCTAGGGCCAATTTAGAGTGTCCAATCCACCTACAGCATGTCTTTGGGATGTGAGAGGAAACCGGAGCACCCAGAGGAAACTCACGCAGTCACAGGGAGGACATGCAGACTCCACAGAAGGCACCCCAGCCATGGATCGAACCGGAGAACCTCTTGCTGTGAGGTGGCAATGCTAACTGCTACACCACTGCAGCTGCCCATTATTGTTATGTATTATAATGGTTGCATATTAACACATCTTGTTGAATTACCTGTTTTGTTCACATTGTGCTGTAACTGTTACTGGCATGCTATTAACATACTGACTGTTCTGTCATGTATTATTGTGTTTCACATAATATGCATCGATATGTAATTGGGTTATTTCCACTGTTCTGGCATGTTGTTATTACTAAATATGTTTTATTCATAACTAACCTATACTTATTGCTAGACCTCCATCACCACAGCACATCAGGGTAGGCCAGTTCCTGGTGATCCACCTACCTTGTCTCAACTAGCTGTGACACCGGATCTTAGCACATCTGGAACCCAGGCCAGTAGTGCCCCCTCTGCTACCCCTGCACCACCTGCAGTATTGGATGGAATCACCTCAGGGCATGGGGCCAGGCCTCCTCCCTGGGAGCAGTGGCAGAGGGGCTGCAGTCACCCAACAGGAACTGTGGGTCATAGTGTGCAGGATCATTCATCAGACCTATGAAAGTTGCCTGTGCCAGACTGAGAGCATACTGGCCAACCTGGTGGAGCAGGCTGGACCTGGTACCCAGCGTCCAGCCCAGCCACTTTTGGGCCAGTGAGGGAGCAGTGTTAACTGCCCATGGGAGGGGATGTCAGTCATGCTGCTGCCATCTGGAGACACATGCAACTCTGACTCCACAGCACCCGTCCCATCTAAGGTGTTTACTACCCTATTGTGTGTAACACACCACCCTTGTCTACTGTCTTGTCTGTCTTGTCTGTCTGGTGTTGCATCCTCTCCTACCCAACTTACTTCCCCGTATGTACCTATGTCCCTTCTCCAACATTCCGCTCTCTCCTTAAAAAAAAAAAGGGCACCTGTCCCACAAAAAAAATCACCCCATACATTGTTCTCTATTTTGCACACATGTCCACTTAATATCACTAATTTGGTCCAATTGGCTTGACAACACATTTATGTTGTCCTCACCCCTCTCTCTGGGGTTTGAGAGTCTAAATTCATCTACAAAACCTGTCAAAATGCACAGCTGTTGCTATACAAAAAATGGATAGCTATGGTTCTTTCCTACACCCATCCTGCATTTCCCTACCTGCATTTCACATTGTTTTTCCACCGGCTTGCCCCCATTTCACCACTTTCCTATCACTCCCTTTTTCTTTATATTTTTTTAGTGCAGGTTTGCATGGAGTGCCACTTGACTCAGCTTAAATGAGCTTTAATGTCTTTATGTGACTATTACATTTTAACTCACCTGTAGAGAGTAAACACCTCTGCCAGGTCTTGAATGTTGAACCTGGGCCCCTCTCATCTACAGCACACTACATTAACCCACCACACTACACAGGCTTTAGGTTAAAAAAGTATTTCCAGCAAAACATACTGCTTGCTACTTGCAGACATTATGCATGTAAATGAAATAAAAAAATAATGTGAAAACTGGGAGTGTACCCTGGACTCTGGTGCAATAATAAATAATAATGAAGACATACTATTGGATGTAAGTGAGGCCTGTGATAGCAACTCTGCTCTGAGTTACAGCACAATGGCACTAAATATACAGAGTACCATCCAAACAGACCCAACTGATATTGCCAACATCCTGGCAGATAGGTTCAGTGCTAACTTTACCCCCCTCTCACCACCTAAAGAGCCCATCTCTATATCGGAAGAATGCAAAATTCCTGTAATCATGGCTGCACAGGTAAAAACCACACTCTCCAAAGCCAAGAACACAGCATCCATGGGACCAGACAACATCCAAGGCTGCGTTCTACACGAACTACAGAATGAACTGGCACTCCACCTAAGTACCATGTTCAATCATAGCCTCACCTCAGGCTTTGTGCCTGCTGAATGGTGCACAGCAACGGTTATCCCACTCCACAAGGGAGGAGCCACCACAGACCCTGGGAACTACTGCCCCATTAGCCTGACGAGCCTAGTCTGCAAGGCTATGGAACGTATCATCATGGAACTTATAAACAAAGACATTGGTAATCTCCAAACTCTGGATCCCACCCAGTTTGGGTTTGTAAAAGGCAGATCATGTCTCCTAAACCTGACAGACTTCTTTGAAGCAGTCACCAAAGCCGTAGACAAGGGTAAGGTGGTTCACACAGCCTATCTAGATCTTGACAAGGCTTTTGATACCATCCCCCACTCTGGAATTATAGATAAACTCACTAAACTAGGTATAAATCCCTATGTCACAAGATGGGTTGCCAACTGGCTCACTGACAGAGCCCACACTGAAAGTAGCAGACTCCAAATCCAACTTCAGACCAGTGACAAGTGGAGTACCACAGGGTTCAGTCCTGGGTCCTCTCCTGTTTGGTATCTACTTCTCTAAAATACAGGCTAACACAGAAGGTTTTTGGTTAACAAAGTTCACAGATGACTGCAAACTAGGAGCCATAATCGAAACTCCTAATGATGTGGACATCCTACAAAAGGGCCTCACTGAGACAGATGCCTGGTGTCAAAGCCATGGCCTCAAGCTCAATGCCAAAAAATGCATTGTCATCTCCTTTGGTAAAAACTCTGTACACATGAACTACAACATAGGCGGTAGTATACTTAACATCGAAAGTGTGATAAGAGACCTTGGGACACAGGTGGACAGTAGTCTCTCCTTTGATAATCACATCTCCACTGTAGTCAGGAAATCCTTCTATGTGGCACACCTCATCACAAAAGGTTTCTCGTCCAGAAAAAAAGAGGTCATTGTTCCCCTCTACTCATCACTCATTAGATCCATTATAGAGTACAACGCCCCTTTTTGGTATGTACCTCACAAGACATCTCCAACAACTGGAAAGGCTACAGAAATTCCTCACAAAGAGGATTACCGGCCTCAAACAGATGCCCTATGCTGACCATCTCAAAAAAACTCCAGTTTTACTCCGTCGCATATCGCCTACTCAGAGGTGATCTCTGCCTAACATACAAAGCTATGTCAAACCCAGAGTTGTTGGATATGCTCCACTTAAAGAAATCCCAATCCCTCCGAGCTACACGCTCTAGGGACCTAAACCTTGTCACCACCATAAACAGAACATGCTGGAGGGAAAGATTCCTGTCCCAGAGACTTCCCATACTCTGGAATAAACTACCTATCTATATCAAACAAAGTTCCTCATTAGCACTCTTCAAGAAAAATCTTGATGATTGGATGGGAAATAGGAAATTCACCCCCGGGGATCACCTCTGTGGCTCTGCTCGACAGTGGCACAGGAATTTCTTGGGTGGCAAAAGTCAGGGTACCTTTTTGGCTGGGCTTGTATAGGCCTCAGGGCCGATAGCCTAGTATCGACCTATGAACCTATGAACTTATATGTGCCCTTTTATCAGCAAATTGTAGAAGGCCACCTGCTAAGGCAGCAATAGCAAAAGATATGTACAACTGGGACCCGGAGCAGAAATACGACCATATAAAGCCACGCACATACTCATGGATGTAGAAATGTTTCTCACAGTCTGTATATGTGCACATATATCCTGCAAATACACATACTTTTGCAGTGTCTCAGTAGCTTAATCTGTTAAATGCATTGCATACAGTACATTTTGCCACACACAGTCCTGGGTTCAAATCCAGTGTTGTGCTGCACTTCAATTACATTATTGTGAAGACAACAAGTAATGACTGAGTCATGCAGTCTTACTCCCCACAGGTTACTGCTACTTAATTAACTGCTACCCAATTTTGCAAGAGAAAGGCCTGCAGGCAGAGACACAATGCACATATCCATATAGCCTAACTATATGTTGCCTACTACTCTGTTAGTCGCACTGTTGCATAACTGATGTACCTTAAGCACATGCCCCAACTGCACAGTATAGAATACCCTTGTCCTGAATCTGCCATAACAACAGGCTTGACTCAGCTGACACAGTTACATGTACAGCTTGCTGCCTACCAAAGTGTTCACACTCCCCCTATGTCTTTTAGGCTGCAGCAGCAGCTGCAGCCTGTAGCCTGCACAGCTGTATGTAAAGGTAATTGCTACAGACCTACCATACCTCTCAACTCCCTAGAACAAGGGATCCAGACACAGCTATACTTAATGGGGGGGAGTGTGAGGAAAAAGCCCAGAAATAGGGACATGTTTAACAGTTCGCCCTTACAAAGATACTAAGTTGATGGAATAACAGCTATTGCAGTAGCATGCATAGTCTGATGGATATGAAGTGTGACACGTGTGTTTCTTCCCTTACTGACCTCAGCCCATAATGATTGCCAGTGCACTGCCAGATGACCACAATGGTATGGGACACTGAACACATGTACGAGGCAAAACTGTGGACATACTTCATAAATCTCTACAGTGGATGGCATTTGTACCTACCATTTGAGATGCTGTATTCTCCACAACTCAGTAATGTCCATCACAAAAACTAAGACAGTGGCCAAGGCCTACATGAAGGCCTTATATATTGCACTGTGGTGGCATGGCATTGGCTAATGATAGTGCAATACAGCTGTTTTGGCTGCAATTAGCAATTCTGAGCCACAGATTGGTGCAGAGGCAATTACCTGCTAATGAGCAGTACCTTAAAAAGGCAAGCAGCTGGTTATGGAGAGGATGCAGGTATGGAGAATAGGGATTACAGCAATAAGCCTGTCTTAGATCTATCATGATGACATGTCATTGATACTCTGCTGTCCTACACTTTACATGCATGCCTCTCAACTGTCTCTGATTTCAATCACATCTCACCTCTGTCCCTGTCAATCCCACCTACAATAGTTGGCTGTTGTAGGAAAGCTAGTGGATTACACATAGTTTATAGTGAGAATAAGGGAGGGTGTACTCAATGTAACATCAAATGCTGTACTGTAATTCACCTCCTCTCCTTCTGTCAATGTCTCACATAATTAGTTCTAACATTGTAAAACTGACACTGAATGTCCCTGATGTACTCTGGCTAAGTCCCTGTTTCTGTTGACATTTGTCCATGTTTGGTTGAGAGCTATGCCTAACATATCTGTCAACCTCCTACAACAAGAACTCAGGACAAAGCCATAATTAATGGGAGGACAAACGCCCAAATTCAGCAACAGTGTTTATGTATGGCTAGTACAAAGTAAGAACGTGAATAGACTAAACCAATATTACTGTAGCATAATTGTGTTCTGAAGGGTATGACATGTGAAACTCAGATGTCTGACTTTATTTTCTGACATCAGCCATCAATGAATGGTCAGCCATTTGTCAAAAATCCACAAGTCTGCGCGAAAATGAGCAAGACTATGGGCAAACATCTTGACAGCCTGCAAACATCTGTATGTATGATGCCTACAAGGAACATGTACTACAGCAGGTTTGCATTGCTGTCTATCATTGTGGCACACTGGTGTTGCAGGACTGTCCCCATATAGTCATTGTAATAGCACAATGCTATTTATCCGACAGCGGTTGCATGACATATTAGTGGGAGTTTGCCTGTAGGGGACTTACTACAGTAGACTGCAGTGATGGGTGTAGAAACATACAACAGAATCTGTCACAGCACACAGGGATATACCCCAGTATTACTACTATCTTGGTGATAACCACACATGTACTGTGTTGCCAGACTCTGAGGGTATGACTTGTGGGGGAGCAGTGGATAGTGCAGGCTATTATGAGTGTGCTGGATCTGTACAAAGTGGATGTCCATGTATCTGGTCATGTAATGTGTTCCTCTCTTGTTGTCTTTCAGGAACCATGTACCGCAGGAGACACACCCTTTTCAAGTGCAGAGAATGACATTATACTGAATGGACTGAAACATCATCACATCTTGCTGTCCAGGGGTAGGGACAACTGGGAACAGCAGGCAGCATTGTGGGCAGACCTTGTGTGGGCTGTCAATCAGATTGGCCAACTGGACAGGACCTGTGAAGAGGTCTGACACTGGGCCACAGATATGGTTCATGCTGCACACCAAAGGGCAGCTGTTGTTGCCAGGGATCGTGCCACCACCGGTGGAGGGCCTGTGATGGACCAACCTCTCTCAGCCACAGAGGAATTCCTGGTGAACCTAGGAAAAACAACAGCTCCCAGGCATCCATTACACCATACATCGTGGAGGTGGATGCCACAGTGCCCATAGGAGAGGAGTGTACAGGTAAGCTTACTGTGTTCAGCAGTGTAATACTGTATCAGTCATTGTGGCAGGCTGTACATACCAGTACATGGGTGTCAGGTCTATCTGCATTGGGGGAGGGTTGGGTTTTATTCTCAGTTGTGCACACATACTCAGAATGTCAGCAATATAGCTATTATCACAGCAGCTATTGTACATGTGGATATATGTACAAATTACACTGCAGTCCTGCAGCAGTTGGTGGTCCTGACAATACCTCTCCCTCACCTTTTCATAGGTCCAAGTGTGACCCACGTCCATGGTCCTGTACCTGGTAAGTGTGATACTGTTGTTTTAAAGATCATATATATACCCTACAAAAGTTAAGGGCTGACATTTTGCCCTGTGTACAACTGTTGTGCTTAGCCAGAGTAGGATATTTGCATGTTCCATTCTGGAGCAGTTAACTACAGGGCATAGACTGGGTAATCACAGGTGTGTAATTGTAGAAACATTAACATGTTTGCACTTATAGTTATGAGTGACTACTCAGCCTGCTATACATGAGGCAAGTACTCCAAGATGCCTATTCAAGCATAACAGGGAGATGGTACATACCTGAGGCAGTGATACTACTATTTGGCATATCATTCTCAGAATAGGTGTACTGGGTTTTATTTTTAGTTCTATCACATACACTGTCATATCGCATATCTAACAGGTGTATTGTACTGGCAGCATTAACTGGATGTAGCTGAAGTGCATGTTATAATGGGCCTGACCTGTCTGTGTATGTTGTTGTGAGTTTGTCTGTTGTGCATGGGAACAGAGATGTGAAGATGTGGGACTTGTAATGCAGTTGTGTATCCTCATCTGTATGGGTCTGTGTGGATTACCATACATAATAGTGCAGGTAGTAAAGTATTGCTGTTTTTTGCTTTTCATGGTTGACCAGGAGGATGGGAGTCTGTCCCCCTCACAACCTGATGTCAGTGTCTCATCAGATGATGATGATGATAATGATGATGGTGGCCATATTTAGGTACAGGCGGGGTTGTCAGTGGCTGAATCTGTCACAGAGGTTGACATCCCTCTTCCATCCCCATTGTCACTGCACACAGTCAATATGCCCACACATACCCAGTCCCCAGAGGCCACAGATATTGGACAGTCAGAGGGTGGCGACATTGAACAGGTCAGTGTGACAACTATGATATCAGTGAGTGTAGACACTGGCCAAAGCCAGAGAGCTGGTGAGGTCCCACACAGTCAGATTGAGAGGGGCTTGTAGGAAGACTGCTGTCCATCCATCACCTGTTGCAGGTGTCACATCATGGGTCACTCGCCTCATGTTTCGGTCTATCATGGAGGCACAGGCACATTCTGAACACAATACCAGATGGATGCTTAGGGTTATGGATGCAGCACAGCCTGACATCCATGACTGCCTCCACCACACTGGGGACACCCTGGATTGGTTCATTGCTGTTGTGGATAGAAGGTGGGCTGAGACAATGTCTGTCTTTGACCGCACAATGTCTGTGCTGGAACATCTGGTTGGAGTTGGGCATCAGGCACGTGGATGAAGATCAGCAACACCATCTGCTGGGAGTCCATATGGCCATGCACTGTCATGCTCCTGTAGTGACAGTACCTACAGCACTACAGAGGGAAATGGGCTGTCCATACCATGATGTGGCAGGCCATGGGCACATGGCCCTGGGTGGTCCCATTATGGACATGGGCCCAGCATTTTGTAGTCACCATCAGGTACTAGTGTCACAGCTGACCTTGGGCATGGTGGTGCCAGTGCTACTCCTGGCAGAGCGAGAACTGTCCACTCTAAAATGTAGAGTCCACAGCTGTCCAACATATACATGTGTAGGGCTAGCACAGGGCTTGACTGTGTGCATGCACACACTCAAACACCACTGTCACATGCAGGTCACCAACAGTCACACATGGCACCTCTCCATGGCCCATCTAACCTGCACCCCTGCCTGACTCAAACACATGCTGTCACCTCTTTGGCGCAGCCTAGTCCTCTGGCACACCCACACCACACCCTGTGCATGTGATGATACCTGTGCCACATCCCTGCCACCTGTGCCATCCATGCAGGGAAATGCAAATATGTGTCTGATGCACAGGGTGACTATATTACTTTACATGTACTTGTGTAGTACAATATTGTTTTGCCATGGCCCTTATTGTGGGCTGCTACAGGTATGGTATGCTGGCATATGTCATGACTAAACACCACTTTGTGTAGCTTTGTTGCATGATGTTAGACTGGGGGTAGTGTTACTGAATGTCAGGTGTGTCACGGACCTGTGTATGTGTCCATTCCAGGTGTCTGAGGAGTTAAACAATGGACATACGGTGGCAATACAGGAACACAAGTTGGCATGGCAGCACAGCAGAAATATGATATCAACAAGGTAAGGCAGTATATATGCATGGCTCCCTAGGTGCATATGTGTATAACAGTATATCAGGGACAATGGAGACAGTCAGCGTAATCATGCCTTCATACTTTATGACAAGATCTGCTACCCTTGATGAGTGTCACCTAGGTTTTCTGAATGTACAAATCTAGAAGGTGGTGGACATCAGTTATGCTTATGTGGAGGAGGGAAATTTAGAGGCCAGCAGCTGGTCACATGCCCACAAAATGAATAACTATTGCACAAAGCTAGTCTATATGGGTATGATCTGTAGTACTGTAAGGGGATATATTTATACACAAACCCACCCAACACACACACACACACACACACACACACACACACACACACACACACACACACACACACACACACACACACACACACACACACACACAGCTGGCTGATGTGAAGATTAGAAACCCTACCTATCTACCATTACACACTACAGCTCACAGTACTTCTTGCATGCACCACAGAGTTTATCTGTCATAAGACTGTCAGCTAGCACCCTTAAGGTGGATGACATCAGCAGGCCTTGTAAAGGAGACCAATGTAGAGGCCAGCAGCTAGTCACAGGGTCTTAAAATGCATAACCATTACACAGAGATAGGCCAGAGAGGCATGTCTACAGTGCCACAAGGGGATATATTTACACAGACACACACACAAGTTACATGATGTGAGATTAGAACCTATCTTTCTACTATTACATACTACTGCATGCAGTACTTATCACATGCACCGTGGAGTTTATCTGATATTAGACTGTCAGACAGCACCCTTAAGATGGATGACATCATTAGGACTTGTAAAGGAGGCCAATGTAGAGGCCAGCAGCTAGTTACAGGACCTTAAAATGCATAATCATTGCACAGAGATATGCCAGATTGGCATGTCTGTAGTGCCACAAGGGGATATATTTACATACACACACACACCCACAGACACACACACACACACACACACACACACACACACACACACACACACACACACACACATAAGCTGGACGATGTGAGATTAAAACCCCTACCTATCTACTATTGCACACTACAGCTCACAGTACTTATTGTATGTGCCACAGGTTATGTCTGCTGTGTAAGTGGATGCAAGCAAAGTACTTGTGGAGTACACAAAGTGGCCTTGTGTTAGACAGCATGTGTGGCCCACAGAATGATACTGCTTGGTACTGTTATTGTATCTAGTGTCCTAGGAGTGGGATGCCTGGTAATATCCCTGCTATGTGTGTACAATTACCAGTGTGGCCATATGTGACTGTTTGTAGTTTGATAGGCGGTCATGTGGCCAGGGACAATATGGCCTGTCCAGGGCATGCATTGCAACCATTGTGCATTACACCACCTGCTCACCTGTGTCTGTCTACAGGGTGACATTCCACAGGAACAGGAGTCTGTGGGTGAGTGCATTATGTACTTTTGCAGCCTTGGCTTGGTTCCATCAGGCAACTGTTATGATGTGTAAGTGCAGATAACCCTAGAATTCTGGGATATGTGGGGACATTCATACACCCCCACACATATCTATATAAATGTGTATAACAGGGATGTCTCCTTAACTGTTGTGTGTGTAGGTTATGTAAATATGTTATGTAGATATATGTGTAGAGTCTATGTATCACTGCACTTTATACAAATATATATATATATATATATATATATATATATATATATATATATCTTGTTACCATATATATATGTGTGTGTGTGTGTGTGTGTGTGTGTGTGTGTGTGTGTGTGTGTGTGTGTGTGTGTGTGTGCAGTTGTATGGGTAGACTGATGAGTTGGGGGTGGGGGACGACCAGCCCATCCTCTGCTGGCATACACAGTGGTGTGACTGTTCTGTAACCCCACTGTTTGGCATCTGTCTTGAATAATGCAGTGGGGTTTCCAACCATGTGGCTTAGTGAATATCATGGAGCACATACTATTGGACAGAGTACCTTTTGTCCCAAGAGGCTTTCGATCTTTGCAAGTAGCCCAGTAGCCCACTATATTCCCTTGCATACATGCAGCAGGTCCATATGGTATGCTACCATATTCTAGTACTCCTTACATGTGGTGATTAGCTGTGTGACTTACTTTGCAAATGCAGCAGTTGACAGACCTGTAATTTGGGGCTGACTCTGTTTGATGCATGCAGTCCACAGCCAATACATGGTGAGGTACAGGTAGTGTGGGCTGGCTGGCATCATTTTTACTAATATGTATGCAAGTTGGAGTAAGGTTTCAGTCCCTAGGGCCCTAGGTTCTCAGTGCATGTGCTATGCATTGTCTCTTGGCCAAGGTCAGGCCATACTGGGCATGCCTACATCTGCTACAGGGACAACCTCGGGGGTTTCCTCCTCCGAGTCCCCCTGTGGGTGTGGCTGTGGGGACCTAGGCACTGGTGAGGGGCTGTGTATCCCTTCCCTTTGCTGATCCTGCTGCAGCTGTTTCCACAGGATCATATTATGTGAAATGGCATTTGTGCACATGTGGCTGGAGAGTACTGCAAGATTCCACCAGATATAAAGAGGCACTGGAACCGTGACTTCAGTAGCCATAACATATGCTCTATGATGTTCCTAGTTTGTGCATATGCCTCATTATGGCATTCGTTGGTGGGTGGGTGTGCATTTCTAATGGGTGTCATCATCCACAATTCCAGTGCATAACCAGCATCCCCCAGTAAATGGCCATGTGGGATGTCCCCCCTTGTAAATATCTGGTACAGCAGGTACAGCTGTGATGCATGCCAGATATGGGAGTCATGATAACTGCCAGGGGTACCAGCACACACATTCATGATTATGCCCTGGGCATTGCACATGACCTGGCAGTTGATGGAGTGGTACCCTTTGCAGTTGACGTAGATTCTACTCTCCTCACCAGGTGGTGCCTTGATGTGTACCTAAGTGCAATTCATGCCACCCAGTACCTCAGGGAGTGTGCTACATGGTAGATGTGTTGCATACTACTGACACTCACCTCAGGGGTGAGGGGCAAATAAATGTGCTCACTGGCATGTGTTGCATGGCATCCAGGAACTGGTGGAGTACCCCGGATGCTGGTGCCTGTGAGACCCCCATCATGTCCCCTGTTGGTCTTTGGAATGTACCTGTAGCTAGTATTCTAAGAGCTACATATACCTTTGATTCCACTGGGATGGGTTCCCCTCTTTTGGGTCTAGGTCTGAGTTAAGGTTGCAGAGCTCAGTGAGTTCTTATAGTATGTCCCTATCCACCCTGTAATGCTCTACAATCTCCAGCTCATGTAGCCCCTGGAAGATTATCCTGGGCCTGAATAGTCTTCTCCTTCTACGTCTAGGCCTTAGGTCAGCAGCAGGAGCACTGACCTCAACATCTAGCATGTGCATATGCAGCAGACCTGCAGCAGCCCCTAGCATGTCTTCAGTTAAAAGTCCCAAGCCTGTACTCCACTGGTGCAGAGTATAGGGGTGAAATCAGATTGTAGTGTTTCTGCAACCATTATAGTGCTCCGCTGTAGGTGCTGCCTTTGTGATTCTGCACTTGTGATGCATTCCACCTGCCAAGTACATTATTAAGGACTGTTAATGGCCCTAGTTCAGGTGGAACAGGGGTCATCAATAATTAATATATCGTTGCCTTTCTCAGCCAATTTTTTTTCAGCCTTCCTCACTCAGCACTGTGGCACCCCAGATAAACACGTGCTGCAAAAGTAAAGAATGCTCAGTAATCATTGTAAGGTCATGTTCAGCACTGCAGTGCACCATGCAAACCCACTCAAACCTGCTAAAATACACAACACGAAGGTAAACAAAGCTTAGCAGAACTGTACACATCCCCCTGTTCAGCAGAGCAGCACACCATGCAAACAGGTGCCACTGAGCTCCAATGAGCTTAAATTTATGCAGACACACTCCCTTTTGATGTCAGCTATGTGAACACCAACACGTATGGGATCTGCGGACACAGATACCCATTTGTGCTATTCAGTAACCCCAGCTCATTTGCATAGAGATCCATGCACATAACCTGGGAACTACACAGTTCCAGGCCCTGCCTCATTAGCAACCACAGCAGTCTACCATTGTACATAAGCCACGCAGGGTTCTATAATGCATTACTGTCACATACTACTAATTTTAATTTTTACCCTTCTTACATTTTTTTTCTTAATAGTATGTTTGTGCACTGCGGCATGCCATGCAAACATAATCTGATTATTAAAAAAATATATTTTAAATTATTTCCATTGGGTTTTGGAAACACAGTGGATACATTTGCACATGTATGTGTCTGCTATGCTATTTTTCTCCTTCTTACTGCATGTTTACAGCCCCTATTCACTGTTTAACATCCTGTACATGGATTTTTTCTGTGTAAATTTAATACAACAACACAGGGTCTGCAGGAATGCTTATCTGCTTGCTAGATCACTCTACCACCCTCATTTGCAAGCAAATCATCTTTTTATGAGGTGATTTGCATGCCATGGACACTTCCATGTTGATGTGCTCGTGCACGCCCCTCAGCTCTGTTTCTTGGATTGCAGACCTGCTTACTTTCATGTAAGTAGTGTCCCACTATACCTACTTGGAAAATAAGCCTGTGTGGGCTTTATTAAAGTTCCCCCATAAATGTATTTACAAAATTATAGCTAGTCATGATGGCATATGTAATACAGGATTATTTACAATTGCTTACCATCATTTACAAAACTTCAGCCAGTCATGCTAGCACAGATAACAATATCTAATACCCTCACAGATGTGATGATGTGAGGTATTGCCAGCTATGACAGGAGGGGTAGGGCAGTGGATGTTTAACATGTGCCAGCATAGCTAGCTGGAATTTTGTAAATAATTATATGTTATTTGTATACCAAACTGATTTTGTACAGGTGTTTGTGTTTAAAATGTTTTTGTGAAGCTGCTTGTGTTAAAATGTACCAACAGTGGGTCCTACAGGACAGAAAAGAAATATGCTTGTATGTCAGACTGTATTATAACTGTTGAAATAAATATATTGTAACAGAGGATAGCGGAAGAGAAGAGGTTAATCACAGTCCAGCTAATTTTGAAACATAGTCTGAAATTAAATTACCTGGTTTAGGCCATAAAGATTGTATCTTACAGTTCTGATTGCAACAAGATACAAAATGGCTGTGAAAACTAGGACTAGGAATCCTACAGTATTGTCCTTATGGTTGAACAAATTGCTACTCTGGAAGGGTGGACATTTTGAAATGGTTTTATAGCTTCCATATGCTATAATACATCTCAGAAAAGCTCTATCTGTGTGTATAGTAACACCTATGTCCTAGATTCTGGTTCGGTTTCTAGTAACAGGGGTAATGGGGAACCAGAGTCAGATGACAGATGTATGTGATGTTATTTTCTAATCCAGCACTGAAATGATGTTTTAATACTAGATCAGACAGAAGTCTCAGGGCAGGTTGTTTTTAAAACCCGGCCAAGAAGGATCACTCACCCACTTCATCTTGCCTTGCTTTAGTAAGTAACCAGGGTATAGTAATTCTTTAGATCAGTCAGGAAAATATAATGCGATTAGTTAAGTGCTGTTTTTCTGATTCTGTGTGAATCTAGCCATCTGTGCTATTGTTAATATTTCCTGTGAATGGAACTCTGTTTTTTATTGTAAATATATATTTAGTATTTTCATATTCTTTTATTATTCATTATTAAATGTATTCAAACTTTTCATTGGGGCTGGTCTTTTAGAGAATATTTTAACCTGTGAGAGTACTTATATTTATTTGGTGATACTGTGGTCGCTCCTGAAAGATCTTGCTGCATTGATGAAACACTACCATTTGTATTAGTATTAATTTTGCTCAGTATAATTGGCTATCCTTGCAAGAGCCTTACAGTAGCTGTCTTTGGAGTGTTCCAGTGGCAGTACCTACCTTATAGTCTGGGAAGAAGGGGGCATAGTTGGTAAATCTGTGCCAGCCAGCCTTTCCCAGGTGTGTGTGTGTGTGTGTGTGTGTGTGTGTGTGTGTGTGTGTGTGTGTGTGTGTGTGTGTGTGTGTGTGTGTGTGTGTGTGTGTGTGTGTGAAAATCAAATCTCAAGGAGTGTGTGTTTCAGCTACTTGGAGCAGGGACACAGAACACTGGTTTCACAGAGAGGGTGGTGGAGGACTTGGCTTGGAACACTCAGCTGAAGACTCAACTCTACAGCTGTGCCAATGGGGACTCTTACTGAGGGCTTGGAGAGTAAGAGAGGGAAACTCAGCCCCGGACTGCGCATGTTCCCTGTGTGCTCTTAAGGGAAATTGTGCTTGGTGTAGACAGCTGCATCTGGAAATACTGTGTGTACCTATTTTTGTTCCAAGTAAATGTCCCTCTCCAATGTCAGTGGTGAGGATTAAGGCTCCTGGATTACTGGCCCAGAGCAGAGAAGTCACATATGGTACAAAAACCTGGGCAGTGAAGGCAGAGCAATTAAGGAGGCTTGAAGTGATGGAGTTGAAGTGCATGAAATGGGTGGTAGTATGCACACTATGCTGTAGATAAAGAAAAGAGTATATCAGAGCAGAAACCAAAGTGTCCTCAATTGCAGAGAAGGTCAAGGAGAAAACATTATGTTGGTTCAGTCACATGTGCAGGAAAACAGAAATTGATGTGATGTAGAAGAATTGAAAGAGATGGGAGGAAGGCAAGAGAAAACAAAGATATCCAGCCAAAATATGGGTGGCCTGACAGACATGCACGATGGTTGAAGAAGATAGGACAGCGGCATTAAATCCAGAAAGGTGGTGACAATGGACATGACACTTTGACCCCATGTAGGAAAATGGGGAAAAGGAAGCTGATGATTGTTTTCCACTGTCTTAACTGTTATACTTGTATAAATGGTTGTATTCTGTTTTCCAGTGGTAGTGGAGCAGTAGCTGAATGTGGTTAGTGACATAGAAGGCAGAAGCACTTTTCTTAACAACAGGGTTTATATAACATCTGGGCTAGTGCAATGTACAGGATCAGTAGCTGAATGTGATTAGTGACACAGAAGGTAGGAGCACTACTCTTAGCAACAGGGCATGTATGCCATCTACTGCACAGCACTGACTGCATTTATAGCATGTACGTGTGATCATTATTTAATTGTGTCATCATTCTGCAGGTCTAGATGTGGGAGAGGAGGAGATGAAGGTCCAAGCAATTTGGTCTTTACCAGTCACTGCAAAGGGCATGAGTCATTAGTGGCCACCAGGTCTGCCTTTATGCATGGGGATCTGTTGGCTAATTTGCTGCTCTTCTTGTGCCATATAAAGCTTTGCAGTGCTGCATTTAATGTGTTAGCATGCATAACCTGGTTGCAGTGCTGCACCTTACCTGTGACATCCATCAAAGGGTCTATATTAAATCAGCAAATGCTTAAAAAAGCGAACGCTGATTTATAGACCCCATGACAGTGAAAGCTTACAATCCAAACACTCGGAAGAGCGATTTTTTTCCTAAGGAAAAAAAAATTGCTGTTCCACAAAAAATAAATAAATAAAAATAAAAACTTCAAAACATTACAAAAAGTGGGGGTCTGCGCCCCCCACCCCCCACCCCCTACTTAAATATACCAACTCCGAGATCGCACTACAGTGATGAAAACGGCAACGTAACGGAGGCGGCCAAGTGATTTCTTTCCCAGGGAAAAAAAATCACTTATATGCAGCTTCACTATTTTGCTGTTTAGTGCTTTCAAGTTTCAAGATGCATCTGAAGGATTGCGTCTTCGATTATATAATAGGAACACCCATCACATAGGTTACTGTGTAGTAGCCCAGTCTGGTTTATCCTGTCACAGCTGTGTTTCTCTTTTCCTCAGTGATCCTTTGTTTGGTATACTTATGAGGTTCAATTCCTAATCCATGTCAGATTAGTTGTGTGTTTCTTCCAGTAGTGACCACTTTCTAAGTTAGCACTGCACAGCTGCACAGTGCTTCACTATGAATCGTAGGCCCTATCTCAGCCTATACGAAAATTAAAACTAAACAGACCACATTCAGCAAATATAATTACTAACCCCTCCCCCAAAACTACCCCCACTTACATTAAATACCTGGACTTCAAAACTAGCTAAGGTAACACGATTTTATGATATGTAATGAAAAATGGAAATATTGTGATCAGAAAATAAAAATATCACTTCCTGATTCACTATCCCCACATCATCCAGCCTTCTCTCTCTCATTCTCTTCATTCATCAGCCCCTCAAAGTACTCTTTCCATCTACTCAACACACTCTCCTCACTTGTGAGTATATTTCCCTCATTATCCTTTATCACCCTTACCTGCTGCACATCTTTCCCAGCTCTGTCCCTCTGTCTAACCAATCGGTACAGGTCCTTTTCTCCCTCTTTAGTGCCCAATCTCTCATACAGTTCTCCATATGCCTTATCCTTAGCCTTTGCCACCTCTCTCTTTGCCATGCTCCTCATCTCCTTATACTCCTGTCTACTTTCTTCATCTCTCTGACAATCCCACTTCATCTTTGCCAGCCTCTTCCTCTGTATACTCTCCTGTACTTCCTCATTCCACCACCAGGTCTCCTTGTCCTCCTCCCTCTGTCCAGATGCCACACCAAGCACCTTTCTAGCTGTCTCCCCTACCATCTCTGCTGTAGTTACCCAGCCATTTGGTAACCCTTCACTGCCCCCAGTGCCTGTTTTAACTCTTCCCTGAACTCCACCTCACAATCACCATTTTTCAACTTCCACCATTTGATCCTTGGCACTGCTCTCACACTTGTCCTCCTCTTCTTGATCACCAACGTCATCTTACAGACCACCATTCTATGCTGCCTAACTACAGTTTCCCCTGTCACCACTTTACAGTCTCCAATCTCCTTTAGATTGGCCCTCCTGCATAGGATATAATCCACCTGTGTGCATCTTCCCCCACTCTTGTAAGTCACCCTATGCTCCTCCCTCTTCTTAAAATACGTATTCACCATGCCATGTCTATCCTTTTCACAAAATCTACTACCATCTGACCTTCTGCATTCCTCTCCTTAACACCATACATGCCCATTACTACCTCATCCCCTCTGCTCCCTTCACCAACATGCCCATTGAAGTCCACTCCAATCATCAGTCTCTCACCACCACTTCATCCAACTAACTCCAAAATTTTTCTTTCTCATACATCGCACACCCAACTTGCAGAGTGTATGCACTAACAGCATTCATCATTACACCATCAATTTCCAACTTCATAAATATCACTCTATCTGACACTCTTTTCTCCTCCAAAACACTCTTGCCATACTGTTCCTTCAGGATAACCCCTACCCCATTTCTCCTCCAATTCACACCATGATAGAACAATTTGAACCCACCTCCTATACACCTGGCATTACTCCCTTTCCATCTGATATCTTGCACACACAATATATCATCCTTCCTTCTCACCATCATATCAGCTAGCTCTCTCTCTATACCAGTCATACTGCCAACATTCAAATTTCCTACCCTCACTACTACACTCCTAACCTTCCTCCTCTCTTTCTGCTTTAGGCATGCCACCCCCCTCATCATCTCCTTCTGCGAACAGTAGCCCAATTTCCACCAACACCCTGTTGGGTAACAGTACTGGTGGCAGTCGATGTTAACTCGGGCTGCAACCAATCCGATATGGAAATCTGTATTGTTGTATGCATATAATGATTGTGGTAATTAGCATACATTTTTCTTAATAGTACAATTCCTAAAAAAATAATATTACATTTTCCAAAACTAAATATAATACCAATATTTTCTGCACATATCCCTGTCTGTTTCATATAATTATTCAGACTGTCATTATTCTGCATCAGAAATCCAATTTTATAATTGTCTACATACTTATAAATCCAGAAGTTCTTATTCCTTGGAATAGTTGTTAACAGCATTTTGAAACATATAAGTCTTGTAGAGATCCTTATGACACACCTTGCCTTATCAGCATATATTCTGACTGGGTTGGATGAGTGATGAGACTTTGAATGTTTTCATTTAACCAAGCCATTATGTATTGATCCAGTAACCTGTTCCTACTCATGCCATAACAGGTATATTCCATATATGGGTCTATATTAGAACATTGAAAGTTTAATGGTTCGAATCACTAAAGGTTGACCTTTAATGATCGAACCATTACAATTTTGAATGCTCACAAAAGATAAATTAAAAAAAAGAAAATCTAAAGGGTGTAGGCAGGGGGGCAAGCCCCCCTGCACCCCCACACCCCCACTACTTAAATATACCAACTCTGAGACCACACTAAATTGAAGTAAATGGAAATCTCTCTTTATGGAGATTTCCATTTACCCATTTGACGTTCTGCATTTTCGCTATTCTCGTGTCAACAGTGTTGGAGTCGACATTGTCAGCTTTTGAGAAAATAATAGGTAACCACCATATATATGCAGATGTGGAGAGCTTATCCCCAAATTACTTTCACCAATATGATGGGCAGGGAATTTACTTTCAATCCGTGTTATCATTTGAACTATTTGGAAGCCGGTGAACCTAACTGCAAATTTTCCATTGCACTGGTTTCATATCCTAAATTTTTTTGTATGCCTTTATAGAAAAAACATCCATAGAACATTATTTATGCTACCAGCTTTCAAATGTGAACTAATCACAGATCTATGAGGGCAATCTAAATGTTATTCAAGTATTAAACACTAAGGAAAATGTTTTTAATATCAACACCATGTAGCTCATCTCTATTACTAATTTTTCTACAAGTGGAATGGTGCACCAGTTAATGACTGATTGTTTGTGAGGAAAAGCACATAAAACTTGAAGTCCTGGTGGAAGAATAGCATTTGTAACAAAACAACTATCAAAACCACAGACAAAAAAGTTATGATCTTTAACAGCAAAACAAAACAATATTTAGAATAAAGATTGGCTCACTTGAGAAATATGCAATATAAGAAGTGTATTGAAAGGATAAAAAGCCAGACACAGTTTATATATATATATATATATATATATATATATATATATATATATATATATATATATATATATATACTGCAATTTCAAGTTTCTGAAGATGTCTCAACATGATACCCAAATATGGGAAATTTTACAAAGAATGTGATAAAGCAAGTAGTTTAATTACTAAGACGTGTAAAATACTGAAAACTTAAGGTGACAGACAAACTGAGAAGTGAAGGCTTTATTTTAATACTTTGGATACACAAAACGCCCCAATATGATTATTTAATAAGTACTAAAATAAAAGACACCAGAGCCAAAGCAAGGTACTTCTACTAGAGATATGCCACAAAACAAAATCCCAGAACTTTCACCAGGAAAGCAGTAGAAAATCTAGTTTGGATTAAATAAAAGGAGAAAGGGCAAGAAACACAGATCAAAGAATAAATTCTCAGCCAAGAAGAGAATAATCGAAGGGAAAGTCTTTTTGACTTAATATAAAACAGATGCATATAAGCATTAATGCTTGACAAGGATGGCATTTATAGAGAAATAATGGGTTGCCCAGTGGTGTGTTTGGTCGGACACAACAGACAGCCAGAAGTGCCTTCCTACTTCCTGGAAAGTCCATTATTCTTTTATAATGCAAAATCTGTGTGGCATTACAACTTTTAGAAAATGGCCTATGTGTTTACTTTTGTTGAATTTTCTTATTGTAACATTTTAACTTTTTAGGATGTGTTGTTTGTTTCTCAGTGTAATTTAGAAAAAAGTAATCCATTCCCTTGTTTATTTACAGTGGAATATATCGGTATACATTCATTTAGCCGTCCGTTACCTTGTCGATGTACCAAATGGCGAAAGCAGTGCAGCAGATTCTCATATTTCCGAACCGGAGACAGTTGAAATACACAATACCCCCTTTGACCCATGGTAGCGCTTGTTTAGGTGGTAGAGCGGTCGGAAATGTTGCATTTGGTGTTTTGTATGACATTCCGACCATTTGCCACTTTAAAAATTGACATTCTGATTCAGAAAATCTAACATTCGGAGATTGTTTCATTGACTAAATGAATGTATACCGAATATATCACATATTGTACTTGAGAAGTTTTAGATAACTGTCAGTGAATATTCAGATATGTAGATAAATAGGTGTGTGTGTGTGTGTGTGTGTGTGTGTGTGTGTGTGTGTGTGTGTGTGTGTGTGTGTGTGTGTGTGTGTGTGTGTCTGTGCATTTGTGTATTAGCATATGTATGTATGTCTGTATGCATGTGCATATATGCATGTGTGTATCTGGGAATGAACATATATATATCTGTGTGTGTGTGTGTGTATGTGTGTGTGTGTGTGTGTGTGTGTGTGTGTGTGTGTGTGTGTGTGTGTGTGTGTGTGTGTGTGTGTGTGTGTGTGTGTGTGTGTGTGTGTGTGTGTGTGTGTGTGTGTGTGTGTGTGTGTGTGTGTGTGTGAGCATATTAAATAATTTGAGAAATCTTTCAACATTGTAACATATCTTATTAAAGCTGAGGCACTCATCTTTACATTATGTCAGACAGAGCACATATTTTCACAAAAGAGCACTATTTTGAAATACCACAGCAATACTTCTCTGTGACATTTTATCTTGCCCTTCATGGAAATACAGCAACAGGTAATTAGCATACAGTCATTTAAATAATTTCAGAATATATTATTATGCCATTGTAGTATTCTTCCTGTCATAATAACTGTGACATCTTACTTTTCATTTTAAGAAATGGAACAGATTCTGACAATCTCAAGCTATTCTACAATAATTAGCACTACAACCAAACTGTGTTTTTGTGGCAGGTTTTGTCACATACTGGAACATGCTACTGGCAGCGGCTCACCAGGTAACATACTGGCATTTGCTGTTGGAAGAGCAGGAGCCTGTGGATTCTATTACTACACCAGATGCTTTGATTCATTGTTCCACTGTTAACACTGCAGTTCAGCATAAGGGGATGTTGCACTCCTGAGTGTGCCATCCTTAAGAGGTTCCATTTGGCTGAATTGGTGGAGCTCAGGTGAACGTAAACAATCTCATGACACTTATCAGAAACAGTAGGGAATTTTTATTTATGTACAGCATTCAATTTCTTTATGTGCTGTTTACTTTACATTACACAAATGCAACAGAGTAACTTTCAATTGAAGAACAATAACTACATTCACATATTTTCCTTTAAACTTATTTTAAATTTTCAAATGTTATACACTCATCCCTTGCTCCACAAACATTTCTTTGTTTTCAACATACTAATTTCACAGTCTAACATTTTATTTTCTAGAAATTGTTCACATCTATTAATCAAACTTATCCATGCAGTACATACTAATATATTTTACTTTGTATATTTTTTCTTTCTTTCCAATATAAAGTCCACAAAATATCATGCTCACATCTACATTTTGAAAATGTTCAAACTGATGGTCATGTTAAGTGTTTTCACACGTGTTTAACTCTATCATTCTGGTAATACAGGTTCAATAGACTCCTCTACCCAGTATATTTTACTTTAACATTCATTCATCTTCTTGTATTTCATTTGCCCTTTAACAAGTATTTTTTTGGAAAGTTAACCTTCATAGAAAATTTGCCATTTCATTAACTTTTCTAAATTTAACCTGAATATTCCTTGTCATCCATTTAATAATCACACTTTTTGGTAAATCCTGTTCATAATTTCCTCATACCATGCTGTTCTACTTTCATTTACACCCTTTCCCCTAATTTCCAGACTTTTTATTTGTTTCACTATATTGTCTGACCTACTTATGTTCATATACCATTCTTTGCTCTATGTTCATTATCATCTAAAAGCATTTGTAGATTATCCACATAGTCTTTCCTACTATATATGTCCTTCTTTACCATCCTACACAGTATCCAATTCTAAAGATCTGAAACTGAATTTACAACAGGCTTTCTTAAACCTATACATCCACCTTCTTTTCTTACAATACAGCACATCTCTTTTAATGAAGAAGAATACCCCTTGCCAGTTTTTACAACATCCCCAAACCCAATATGTTTGTTTTAGATTAACACATCTACATTTCCTTAAAATTTCCCTATTACATAAAGCATTTACTTAACTCTCACTTTAATATTAGCAGTTATAACTAAATCATCCACATAAGGAGTTCATACTGGAATTCTCAAATCATTCCAGTCCACCTTCTTAACCCTGTCCCTGTATATTAATATGCAGACATTCATAATTAAATCAAATAAAACTCCATTTATGGAGCATCTTTGCTTTACCCCCTTTTAATATACCCCTCCTTCCTCACCAGATCATGCATTGATCATTCCTTTATTTCTTCCCCAATAATTACTCTTGAATAATTTCCAACATACTGCCATCTTCTATACTGTTAAATTCCTTTTCAACATCACATCTGACCACCTTACACTCATTCCATTCTCCTCATTGCAATCAGTCATCTCTAGTATCATAATCAACATATATACCTGTTTTTTCCCACCCATACATTCTTTCAGAAACCACCTCCTCTATTCCTTTCTCAAATCTTTTCTGAAATATTTTCAAGAACAACTTATAATCTGCATGTCTTAAAATTAATGGCATCCAGTTTCTTATGTTTTCCTTTTCTCCTTTGCTTAAAAATAAACCTTAAGTCTTCATATATCTTTCTATCTCTAAGTACCACTTCAACCCACTCATTCATAACATCTAAACTACTATAATTTTGATCATTTCTCATTTTCCATAATTTATACCTTAGCCAATCTGGATTTGGTGTACTATCCATATTTACTTCTTTTAATACCTCATCCATACTTGTCTTGTTCTCCAACGTACTAATAGATGACTCACTAATTTTCTAATGTCCTATTTCAGTTTTTTTCTTAACACTGTTTTTATCATAAAGTTCTCTCATATATTCAACTACAAGTTTAATAATTTCCTCTTTGTCATAATGACTTGAACCCACAGCATACAGCATATATGTTGTTTTTTTTTTTCTTTCATGTAACTTGCTTACCTTACCAAAATATGACATCCCCTCTTCCCTTCACCCTTGCAAACATATTTTGACCTCTTTATAATACTTTTTCCCTATGTTTTTATATATGTACATTTCCTTCTCTAAGAAGTCATTTTTCTTTGTAGATAAAACTTTTCTCCAAAAATCTCTTTCCATCATTATATACTGCTTTTAATTCTTCACCTTCTTACTATCCACCAAAATGACTACATTACATAAAAGGCATTCCATTTCCTCCTTAATCTTTTCTGTGTTAATAACTTTCCCTATCAATCTCTTTAAACCCTTGCCTTCCCTAATCCTCTCTTCATCCCCAAGCTCAACACATATAGTCTCATAGACAAATATGTATTTTTTTCTTCCCCTTACCCCTTTTGAACCCTGTGACATAATATATCTATTTCTGTCTTTAAATGCCCCATGATATATGTTTGCATTCCTTTCTTCTCTTAGTATAAGTTTCTAAAATTAATAATAGCCCTAAATGTCTTCACAATCTGATTTATCTTCAGTACACTTCACAATTTACTTAAAGCCTGAAAATAGTATCACATCCATTTTAATCATTACACATTTATTTAGTTCCTCAGACATGCCCACCATAAATATAATGCTAACATTTGCAAACGTCACTGTTATTCTGCACACTGTTTCCCCATATTTGATATTACAAAGCACACATCTCCCAGCGACAGCTATCATAACATTTAAAAGTTTCAGCTGTGGATTTTAAAACAATACTCCTATGTCTAAAGATACCTTCTTTCCTAAACACTACATAGTTTTCTTTCCTCACAGACTTACCATCTAGTCCTTTTGTACTTCATCTAAAAAAATTAGAACCTTCTGTATATATTATTTCAACTTTTTTGTTCTTAACACAATTTCAATACTGATAAATGTATTACTTCACTCTTTATGCTTTTCAAATTTATTACAATAACTTTTAAGTTATTCCTTCCCCTTCTTTGCAACTTTATTTTTCTATAACAAAACTTTTCACTTCCTTAATCTCTTTCCATTAATATTATTTAGTTACCCCACTTTCATCTTGACTTAAAATCTCATTCATATTTTATATTTGCACATTACACTGATTTCCATATTACATACTACAGTTTCATTTGTGTTCTCCCGTTCCCTTTGAAGATTTTTTTCTTCTCATGCAGCTGATGTACAATATTTTATCAAAATTAACATTCTCTTATGCAACACTCCCCCTCAGAGTTGGTTAATGCTTTTCAGGACTTTCATGCAATAGTTCATAGTGAAAACAAATAGTCCTTCCCTTAGGTTTTCTTTAATTTAGTTAGCAGTTTGTAATTGAATGTCCGGAGTCTCCACATTGTCTTCAGGTTTCATTAAGGAAAATCAAATGATAATCAGCACCACAAGAAAAATGTTTTAGGATGTCACCAATATCTTACCCCCCTTTCTACTTATTTAACAAAATGACACTGGATAAATGTTGCATTCTACAACGATGTGCACACAAATTAATCCAAACCTTCCACACCCCATTCTGTAATTATGTCATTAGTCATTTTGATTTATTATTACAAAAACAATATGACATTTTAATTCTAAATACTTTCTTGGCTCTTGCTCAGTTATATCTGTGGTCCTGAGCCGTGCCACATGTTTTCCTGGGCAAAGCAGTACTCTCATTGGCTGTATGCTCCTTCTATGACTCATGGAAGGATGTCTGTCATTGCACATATATCTCAAATGTTATTTCAGACATAGTCCAACCCTAAGTGAAGCAGAGCCCTTATATCCCTGACAGAAAATAAAAAAAAAATGAGTGGTACTACCCCAGAATCCCAAACAATAGATCTATTAACAAGAATCTTAGTTTCTGGTTTGAAACCTTAGAAGAGGCCATCACCTTTTTCTGTTTACACTCAGCTAGACTATACCATGCCTTCTGTCAGCAGAATCAGCCACAGCATATGACTTTTGCCAAGCTTCTTTTTTTCTGTAACATGTTTCCATCAGTGCTGCTTGTAGCCACTTCCTGGATATATATATATATATATATATATATATATATATATATATATATATATATATATATATATATATATATATGAAGAATGAACGTCGTAACAATAAGGCGGGAATCAACAGCAACTCTAGTATTATTTAGTGCTGTCAGTGTATGTCATACCAAGCTGAGCAGGGGTGAGCAGAGCACTGCTACTCACACCACAGGCAGGATACTACCAGTGGGAGTAACATTGCCGATCTGCTAAGTCTACTTTACAAACGATCACAGGGTAGTCCTTGGTGCGACTACCCAAAAATTGCTAGGATGGTTGGACCTCCGACCATTACACAAGCAATGGCAGGTATGTTCAAGGACTAAATGGTGGGAGAGCCTGATAATACATGGGTTGGGACAACATACATGTAGAGCCCCTAATGGTGGGGAGAGGGCAATGTGTGGAGGTGTGTCATGGCTGTGATAGCAACCAGAAAATGAATGGTTTGCATGTATGTCGAACTCGGATGGGGTGGAGGAACTATGGGTATGAAATTATGGATCCAGGCGTGTCAGGGTTGGATGGCCTGGGTCTAACTGGACCACCTCATAGAGGTCTGTGAGTTCGTTCTAAGTATATATGCATACACACATGCATACATCTATATGTAGAAGTACATTCCCTGTAACACATTCATTCCTTTTGCAGACATAAATAACATGAAAGTGCCCCTATAAACCTTGACAGTAGATAGAATAATAGGTTGTGCGTAACAGTGAAGGGACGAAACTGCTAAAGCGCAGAAGTGTGTACAATGTCCGAAGTCAGTGCTGTTCTCAAAGAAATCAAATGTGAGGACTTCCTCACACATGGGATCATTCCTGTGATCTGCCTGCTACGGCAATGCCAATCACTAAACCGGTCCTATTTGTAAAATAATTTCGCCGAACTCGTACATTATTAGCTCTCATGTGTAACGTGTGCGTTACCACATAGTCATACCTATTAATTTATTGTAGTGTCATGTTAACAGGAGTAATGATGTAATGAAGTATAGAGTCGAATCTTGAAATAAAGGCATGTGTGTCCCAGGTGGGACAACCCAATAATTGCGAATATTGTCCTATTGGTCAATCATTTCACCAATGTTTGTGGACTTAAAGGTTGGGATGTCTGAGGATACGTGGAGTGAGCCAACCCATGGGATGGGTCTACAGGAGTAGGGAGTGGCCAATGTGTAGTGGATGACTGCTGTGTTAGTGTAGTGTTGGGGTGGGAGTTTGGGGAACCAGGAGTCATGGGTATATGGGTATATATGCAAATGAAGCAGCACAGCAATAGTGTAGTGGTTAGAGCATCCACCTAATGAGCAGACATTCCCATTCAGAATCCCACTGCAGCACATACCATTTTCCATTGGTAATCTGTATATGAACATATTTCGACATCTATATGCTGTATAACCTGCATAATAACAATTAAAAGTGAACTGGAGTGAAGTGTCAATGTCATAATGAATAAGCAGTAGTAAGCAGGTTTAAGTATAAATAACCACCAGTAAGCATGTTTAAGTGCATTTGTGCTGGGATATGCATTGCCCTACAGATATATATATATATATATATATATATATATATATATATATATGTAGTTGCAGACATATATATATATATACATATATATATATATATATATATATATATATATGTGTGTGTGTGTAGATATACACAGATAAACAGCTATGATAGGAAACGGCACACAAGAATGACATATGTTCACAGGCTATGCCAATGGAAGTGAGAGGCCCAAGCAAGAAACATGTAAAACGTAGCATGACCCTCCCCCCCAGATGGACAGAGGAAACATACACACAAACCTGCAAACAATGTAAATAGTCCACTGCTCCCCAGACCACAAGCAGGATACAACCGGGGGGGGACAGTGTGCACCTGTGAAATCTAATCTTGGAACAGACAGGAGCGTCCCTTGTGGGACACCCCAAAAATTGACATATAACCATAGGAAGCTGATATGATAACCATTCCAGCTGGGGTGCGTACATACCCGGAATACAAGGGTGGGAAAGCCTAATGACCCATGGGTAGAGACAATGTACAACATGGGTCCCGTGAAGTGGAGAGTAGGCAGCATGTAGTGGTGTGTTCAGATCTGACCTGCACCCAGAGTAAGGATAGATGCAATAGAGAAGGTGTGGGTTGGGGAACTATTGGTAGCTAGTTATGGGTCTAGGTGTGTAGGTGTTGGCTGATGTGGGCCTCTACGGACAGCCCCAGGGATGTGAGCGAAAGTGTTCATTGGACAGAGGCATCACTCAACAAGCAGCCACACCCGCTATGAGTCCCACTGCAGCAAAGTCAAGTCTACATGGCAGAGAATGGAATAACCAGATGTAGATGTATATATGTAGAGGAATGTGTGTGCATCACTACCCATAGCAACATGGAGATATAACACTCCCTCTCCGTAGTACAAATGTATACATACAGAGACAGAAAACATATACATACCCACATATAGATATATACATATGAAGACACCCATACACCCATACGTTGTTAGATATACATAGACAGCAATATATAAATATAAACATGTATGCATTCATATACAGATATATCTATATATAGTAATGTAGATATATACACATATATATATATATATATATATATATATATATATATATATATATATATATATATATATATATATATATATATATATATATATATATATATATATATATATATATATACATACACACACACATATGTGTGTGTGTGTGTGTGTGTGTGTGTGTGTGTGTGTGTGTGTGTGTGTGTGTGTGTGTGTGTGTGTGTGTGTGTGTGTGTGTGTGTGTAAATATACACATATAAATAGCTAGGATATGATACAGTAGTTACGAATTACATATGTTCACAGGCCGTGCAAATGGGGGTGAGGGGTCCAATCAACAAACGTGTAACACGTAGCATTAACCACCCCCAGCTAGACAGGGGAAGCATACAAACACACGATGCAAGTAAACACACCACTGCTTCCCCGACCACAGGCAGGACACTACCGGTGGGAGAGACCTTCCAGGTCTAATCTTGAAACAAAGACATCAATGTCCCTTGTGGGACACCCCAAAAATTAATGATTATCGAAGTCAGTCCTTGTAATGATTTATCCAACCAGGCTGTAGACGTACACAGACCAGTAGGTTGTGCAAGCCTGATAACCCATGGGTCAACACAATGGATGACATGGGTCCTGACACATGGAGATTGGGCAGTGTAGTGGTGTGGTTAGGCCCCACACGCACACACAGTAAGGATGAGTGCTGTAGAGGAGGGATAGGTGGGGGAACTATGGGTATGGAATTATGGGCTGAGGCATGCAGGTGTTGGCTGGCGCAGATGTATTAAAACCACCCGGGGATGTAAGTAATATTGTGAAATGGGCAGAGCTTACGCCCATACCTCTCAACCCCTAAGAGCAAAACCACTGGACAGAACATAAACTGTTGGGGGAACAAATAGGGACAGAAAGCACATATTCCACTTACAACCTTAGAAAGTTGATTGAATAACAGGTATGCATTAGCATGACTCGGCTGAAGGATGTGGGGTCCTAAACCCAATTACTTGTCTTTATTTAATGGTGTCAGTTCACAGGTATTTTCCAGACAGGTGCAGATTGTAAGAGGAACACACCAATAGTATGAAGCAAACTCTGGACAGGCCGTGGATTCTGTACAGTCGACCGGCATGCTTACGCCTAATGGGCAGCCATTCCCGATATGGGTCCCACCGCAGCACAGTCCAGTTTAAATGGCTAAGTACGAAATGACCATATGGGTCATTGCATAACCCACTACACAACATCTACGAACACATGGTCACAACACCGCACTATAGGCATGAAAGCTGATGTAATAGGCATCACAAGGTATTATTGTAGTCCTCACCCCCACCCAGGGGTGTGAGTGTCAGATGCAAACACCAAATGCAGTGCATTTACAAGTGCAGGAGCAAACGGGTGTAAGCCTGTTTGGCCACTGGTATGCGAGTATCACACTGGTGAAGCAATGCAGAGGCTAACTGAGTGTAAGAAACTGTAACCAGAGGTTAGCATTGCTTAGCTCCATACAAACCCACGCACACCCACTCACAACTGCTTTAAAGTGCCTTAATCACTCTGTAACCAACAGCTCATGTTCTAGCCAGCAACAAAATGAACAGCCTATACAAGGCTAGAACTCAGGACCATGTACATCACAGTCACAGTAGTTAACCACTACACCTTGATAGCTATACATATAAACGAAGTATCATGAAACTAATCCTCACCACAGAGAAATCAATTTATTTATTTATTTATTTATTTATTTATTGCAGTTGGTTTACCAGGATAGTCCATTGGGCCTTAAAGAACCCGTTTTCAATGGAGTCCCGGGGAGAAAAGCTCCAAAAAATAAATGTACATTAACATTTGACAGTAACAATCTAGGTACAGAAAGTTATTAATACAATGTAGGCAGAATAAAAGTAAAAAAAAAAAAAAAAAAAAAACATGCTAGCAAAAGAACAAATGCAAAACATAAATACAGATTAGAGAACAAACATAGTAGCTAAATAAAGTAGGTTATGATATTAAAGAACATTAAGTAGAGTTGGTTATGTGGGGTGGGTGCAAGAGCATTCCCACTGTGATGCTAGGTGTAAGAAAAGAGACTTCTTGAAGGTAGAGTGGTTAGAGGTAGTGCGGATGTTTGGTGGTAGGGAGTTCCAGAGGCGAGCGAGGCTGAAGGAAAGAAGGTTTTTGCCTGGGGGATGAGTAGGTTTATGCAATTCGAGTAGATTTTGGTTATTAGACCTTAGAACTCTGTTAGGTAGGTGCATTTTAAAGGCAGAGGAAAGGGAGGGACAGTTAGAGGGGTTTAGAATAAGCTTATGGGCTAGAGTTAGTTGAGTGTAAGTTAGTTGATTGGGAAGTTCTAGCCATTTTAGTTTATGGAGGGAGAGACAGTGGTGAGTGGAAGACTTATGGCTGGTGGAGAATTTTGCAATTTTGTTATAGCAGGAGGTAAGCTGTTTTTTTAACAAGGACTGAAGATTAGTTAGTAGTGGGGCACCATAGAGAAGGGAGGGGATAAGGAAGGAAGTAGAGAGAGTGATTTTAGTGGTGGATGTGAGGTAGGCATTCTGTCTATCATACATGTGAACTGAATCTATGTACAGTGTAATGTTCTATAACCTGCCACCGACCATATATATGTGAATTGGAGTACTGCAGTAAACATAGAGTTGAGGTGTCACTGTAATAAAGTTATGAATTCCACAGGACCCCATACAGTGTATGCGCACATGAATGATGGATACCAGACACATATATAACCTGTAATGAATAAGACATAGCTTAGCCTTTTCTAAACCGGCCAATTACGGAAAAGTGTGGGAATCCGGCCCTACTTAAACTGAAGAGGTGGGAATATGGCTCATAACTGGTTGTAGCATCCCCCTGCAGGCAGAATGGCTGGAGTGGGAGAAGGCACTCGCTTTAGAGTGCAGCGCTGGAGCATCCAGAAGTCCAAATTCATGGTATGTTTCCTGGTAAAGCACCATGACAGAAGACTACTGTAGGGCCAGTACCAGGGATTGCAGTACAAAATGGAGGCCTGGGACAGTCTCGCCCGTGACCTCACTAGTGCCACAGGTATCCCCCGGACTAGTGAGCAGGTCAGGCACCACCATGCAGACCTGAAGCGGTGGAGGGGGGATGTCCTGGAACAATGGATCCAGGAAGCAAGGCAGATGCAGAATGCCCCAGAACTATGTACTCCTTCCACTACGTAGTTAATAATTGCCTAGTTTGTGTATACTATGGATAGGTATGGCTAAATATCACTGTACATCTCTGAAAGCTGCAGATGAGTGTGCTGTGAACCAGCAAGCCTATGATGCTAGACTGCGAAGGATGCATCACGAGACAGGTTAGTTAATAGCTTGCATGCACTGTCATAACAAATAAATGTAAGAAAGTGTTGTACCAGTATACAGAATTGTGTAATATGCTGTGAATAAAGGTATAATCCCTGCATTGCTTCTGTTTACTCTTCAGTCATCTGTTGTTGTACTATTGCAGTTATTAAATAGTACTGTTGTAGTAAGCAGTGCTACCCACACTGTGGTATTCAGATAAAATGTCTATGAAGTGCTGTATAACAATGTTGGAAGTGCAAACAGATCAGTCCTATTAGACAAAATACATTGCAAAGCCTCACAACAATTGCCTGATAGCATAGTGTACAGTGATCTTACCTGTAATGCTTTTGTCACACACAGCAGGGCTTTGGATCCCAGGAGCGCTAGTAAGTTGTATGCATAACCATTCCACACAACTGCACACAGTTTGTTAGAATGTTCAGAGAGAAAGATGTATGCATATTTACACTTAACAACTGTACAGATTTTGCTAGAATGCTTAAATAGAGAGTGGTATGCATATTCACACCCCTCAACTGTTCCAATCTGCCCAGTATGTCCTGATAAATGGCCCACATCACATGCCTTTTGCTTGTTCCCCTGACTAATTAGTGTGATGATCCAAGAAATGTAGGCAGCTGTTAATGACATATAACTGATAGTTAGACTTGTACATAGTCAGAGAATGTACATGCAAACATACCTGTCATCCCAGCATCTCACCCAAAGTGTATGACAGCAGTCTCAAAACATGTTGCATTATCACCTGCATCTTGTCAAGCCTGTACATAAGACACAGGTACCATACATACTACTCTACAAACATACCATTGTACAATATAACGCCATTGGGTAATGTAATCATACATGTAGGGAACAGACCACTGCAATGACTATGAATGTTGTGAAAACTACAAGGACTTAATAGTTGTTAATTGAACTCTCTCTCTCTCACCCCTACCATATGTGCAAAAATAACCGATTTACACAACTCATTTGATATGTCTACACTCCTAACTTTTGTTGGGACATATGTCCTATTGTTTTATAAATATTCCCATCTGTTTCTATGCATGTGCCATGTTAAAAGTACTCCCATATTTGTGGCCTGTTGCCATCAATCAAACCTGCATGTTGTTGTAATGGCCCTGTTTACCCCTATATGCATGTGTTCCGCCTGCTCTACAGCTATTTAAATCTGGTGCTCTGGGTAATGGGAATACCTATGCATGCTGTTATAACTAATCGTGAATGCTGCTGACTATTACTAACCCATATCTGCCTTAAACATGCGACAACATAGCTCGTATGGGAAGACTGGTCCCAGTGGACCCACCTGTTCCACCTCAGCTGGCCATGGCACCAGGCACCATCACATCTGGGGCCCAGCCTGGGACCTCCTATTCTGTTGGCCCTGCACCACCTTTGGGTGGAACTGCCACAGGGGATGGGGCTCACCCCCCTGGGAGTGGGAGAGGACAGGAACCTGTCACCTGTGGTATGGTCTGGCCGTGGTGCGTAGGGAGCTTGACAGGGAGATTTGAGACCGCCTACACCAGCTTGAGGGCCGAGTGGCACAACTAGAGGGTGAGCCTGCCCTTCCTACACACCCCCAGCACAGCCACCTTCTGGGCTGTGAAGCTGCATTGGTGACTGCTCATGGGTGGGGACCTCAGTCCCACTGTATCCATTTGTGGGCTCATGGGCTTATGACTTCCAAACACCTCTCCCTGTCCAAGTTGTTTCCCCCCCACATGTGTCATATACCACCCCTGTATGTTTGTCTTGTCTGTAATCCTACTCTACCTATCCTCCCTGATCATACCTACTCTCCTTCCTCAACATCCCACTCTCACCTAAAAATAAAAGAAAAAAAGGGCAATCAGTTCCCACAAAAAAGCATGCCCCATACATAGCTATCCATTCTGCACACATGTCCACTGGACACATGTAAACGTTTCTAATTGGCATCACAACATACTATTGCTGTCCTCACCCCTCTCTCAGGGTTGTGAGTGTCGAAATGTACTGCCAAATTTATTGCATATGCACAGCCATTGCTTTAGAAGAAATGGACAGCTATGGACCTTCCCTACACCCTTCCTGCACATCCCTAGCTACCTTCCCTACTGTCTTTCCCTCTGTGTGCCCCTTTTTCACCACTTTCCTATCACCCCGTTTTTCTTTTCTTTTAAAGAAATTAGTGCGGGGGTAAGTGGGAGTAAGCACTTTTAAGCAGCAGTGAGCGGGTTTTAGTCTGTTTGCATGGGGGTAAGCACTGCTTACACAGGTTAAGCAATCAGGAAGGTAACTGAGTGTAAGGAACTGTAGCCAAAAGTAACCACTGCTTACTGTCGTGCAAAACCGCGCCCACCTGCTCACAACTGCTTAAAAGTGCCATAATCACTCCGTATCCAATGGCCCTTGTTCTACCCAGTAACAAAATAAACAGCCTCTGCAAGGCTCGAAACCAGGACCCTGCACACCACAGCTCATGCGATTTACCACTGAGTCATGGCAGATATACAGACATTTGATGTTATCACAAACATATCATCCAGCACAGTCATTCAACAGTATTGGAACTGTATTTCATTATGTAGATGTATGCGTGTGTGTTTATGTCCAGATATATCTACATACATAGATATAGATATATATAGATATATCAAGAACAAACCACATGACAACAAAGCATTAAAAAAGAATGAAAAGGAAAACGCCAGCAACTCCTGTATTATGTAGTGGTGTTGCCCTATGTAATATCAAGACTCCCGCAGACAGACATGTGTCATTAATACACACAAACATTTGTACATTACTTTGAGCATTTTATTTACATTAACAAAACAGTTCCTGTCCAATCATAATGTGAGAACAGTACTCTTGCAAGGTGCTGTGTACAACATCATCATCATTAAAAAGTTAAATGGGGTAACCATGGAGGGACTGGTAGTGTCGTGTGTACACTGGGGTCATCTGCATCACATGTACCTGGAACTTTTAGGAGTCATGTGCATATCAGGATCGTGTGCCTGAGAGAGGGGTGAGGACAACAGTAGTATGTTGTGATGCAAATTAAAAAGGTTGCATGTGTCCAGTGGACACTTGTGTGAAATGGACAGCTATGTCTGGGGCGACAGTCATTCTGGGAACAGATTGGCCTTTTGTTTCTGTTTTTGTAAGGTGAGAGTGGGATGTTGGAGAAGGAGAGTAGGTATGCTCATGGAGGATAGATTGGGTAGGATGACAGACAAGACAGCATACAGAGGCGGTATATGATACATGTGGGGGGACACCTTGGACGGTGAGGGGTGTTTGGCAATCACAAGGCCATGAGCCCCCAAATGAAAACAGTGGGACGGAGGTCCCCACCCATGGGCAGCCACCACTGCACCTTCACAGCCCCAAAGGTGGCTGTGCTGGTGGCTGTCTAGGAGTGGCAGGCTCACTCTAATTGTGCCACTCTGCCCTCGAGCTGGTGTATCTGGCCTCAAAACCCCTTATTCAGCTCCCTATGCACCACGGCCTTGTCTGTATGATGGCAGACAAATTCCTGTCTGTACCTGCTCCCAGGAGGTGCAAGCCCCATCCTCAGTGGCGGTTCCACCCAAAGGTGGTGCAGAGCCAACAGAGGTGGAGGTCCAAGGCTGTGCCCCAGATGTGTTGGTGCCTGGTGCCATGGCCAGCTGAAGTGGGACAGGTGGTTCCGCCAGGACCTGGAATCCCATACAGCCTATGGTGTTGCAGTTTTAACACAGATAAGGCTTAGTAATACCGAAAAGCATTCAGGATTACTTATAACAGCATGCATAGATATCACCATTAACCAAAGACAACATATGTCATACATTTGCAGAGGGAGCACAACACATGCATATATACTGCATGACATCTGTCCAAAGCATAGATGACTTGTGACTGCAGCTATGAACTGTGGCCCATTATTGGCATGTCACTGTGATAACCTCAGACAGTGACTGTCATACCACTGTTTCATGTGACATATGTCCAATCAGGGATGCGATGTCAGTAATTCTCATTGCTGTCACCGTGTACTGACTGCAATCCTCACACTATGCTTCTGCAGTTCACAGATGTGTGTTCTTTGAGAAACACAAGAAACAAATGGTTCCACACACTGACCAGTCCACAGATGACCCTACAGATGGGTGTTTCCTCACAAACAGAGCACTGTGTTGTCAGTTATTAAAATGTGCAGACTAGCCATTACCACACACAACCTGTTAAACTAGCAGTAGTCTGAATGAAGCATAGCTACACTTACATGCTGTAGTCATGTCTGGCACATCCTCCTCCTGTCTTTAGGCTATTTTCCACAATGTATGTTGTTTGAGGAATATCCAGATTTTATCTGTGATGCTGTTTACCAAACACCAGATCTATGTTCTACTCACAGCGACTGTCATGGGCAAACACCAACATGATGTTTCTAGATATTGTACTGTTTCCATGCAATTGGCTATGGGAATGTCACTACAGCTGTTCCACATGCAATCAGCTAGAGGAGGACTGCAATAGGTGCAGAGGCCATCACCTGATCATGACCATCACTTACAAAACACAAGCTGCTGCTGAGCAGCTGTACATCTCCACAACCACCAGAGGGTGTGTGGGAGGGACAGACAGAGGCAAAGTACATCAGAGAAGGGCTGGGAGACTAAAACCTAAGCATCTTCTGTCACATACCTACCAGTACAGGGGGTTCAAACCCCTGATTGACTAGCCATTACTATTACAAGTGCATGCAGTTACTCCATGTGCCACATAGCTGACATGTTGGTGTGCTGTAAGAACATATATGTGTGTTGGCGAGTGACATCTGCAACAGAGGTATAGTAGCCATGCATTAAGTGTAGCACACATGGCTGTCCACATCAACAGATGTCATTGTCAACACAACCACACTCTCTAAGGGACCCAGACACATTGGCACACTTTGGCAGGCTCACAAATACACATCCTAACTACTAAGTTTGCCATACTGCAGTAATGCACAGGTATTGCATGCACCACAGGGGATATCCTGAGGTACTATGGGCTAGGGCATGTGAATGTATCTGACATCAGTCAGTATGCCAATGGGAGTTATACTGGGTGTGACTATGGTTGGGAACATCATACCCGACATGCAGACACAAGGTGCCAGTACTGACATGCATGTGCGCATTGCTTCATGGGTGTGTAGTGGTTGGCTGTACAAGATGGCTGTACAAGGCTGGATGAAGGGTAATCCTTGGCATCAGGCCATGTGACAATGGTCTGCAGTGTGGTTCAGGGGTGTAGTGTCAGCAATGTCCCACACAAATGGGTATTGTATGACCTGTCCTGTCATCCTGGTTACCATTGCGTGTGGCCATTGCTTTGCAATGCATGCCATGTCTGTGTTTAATAGTCCTTGACATGGACAATGCCTGGGATGTGCACATCCCACAATAATGTACAGTGACATGTTTATGTGTACCTGGTTTGCCTGGCACATGTTGTGTACACTGACTGTTACCATCAGATGTGCCAATATTGGCCTGTTGCGGAAGGACCTGCTAATAGACAGCAGGTTGACCCTGCACCTGCAATGATAGCATGATACAGGTATTCCCTGGTGTCAGTGGCATCTGTTCATACAGGACATGTGTGTAAGGCATTGTATGTCCTTTGTGGATCACATTTGATGGCACCACATATGTTGCAGGTGTCCAGTGGGGAACACAGTGAAGGCGCATTGTCCGCAATTATATGCCTATTGTACTGTTGGACAGGGTGCCATGCCCTCTGCGGCCCACTGCAATCACACCATGCCTACTGTCTGTCAACAATGTGCAGGGTGCTAGCAACATTGTGGGATATTCTAGGCAAGTGTGTTTGTGTATGACACATGGGTTCAGACCGTAGTCTGGGAAATAGTAGGGTTGCTTACTGTGTTCATCGGGCCTTTTGCCAGATGTAGGGGTATGGCATGCTAACCCAGTCTCTTGGCTGATTGAAATCTGTAAACCTCGTGAGGTGGACATTGTGACATATAATATGGCCACCATATAGGAAAACTACTAAACCCGCTCCTCAACATGTCTAGTGGTTAGACATTCACAGCCACCTCCACACAGGCTCTGACTGTCAAACACACACTTGCCATGTCTTGGAATAGAACTCCTACCTAACTAGTTCATCACACTACAGCATTACACAGTTATCGCGCACACTACAGAGATTACTGGCCTACTCCATCACCAACGGTGTATTTCACAAGGAATGACATCAGCAGGTTTACCATATTAGAGCATTTCAGATTTCCTGCAAGTGAGTAGCCCAAAATGCATTGCTCACAAAACAGACAGTGAGACACACACAGCATGTCCACAACTGACATGGGTGGGTATAGAACCCATGACCAAGATCTATATCACACTACTGCATGGAGATGTTTTAGGATGCACCACGAGGATTACTAGGGAATTTGTTCCCCAGAGGTGTATTTTACAGGGTAAGACATCAGCAGAAGTACCAAAGTAGGGCATTGTAAATGTCCTGCAAGTGAGTAGTGTATAATGCATTGCTCCCTACACAGACATTGAATCACACAGAAAACATACATAACTGCCCTGATTGTGGATGGATCCCTACCACAGTTCTAAATCACACTCCAGCGATACGTAGTTACAGGACACGCTACAGAGATTACTGGGCTACCGCAGTCCCAGAGGTGTATTTCTAGGTGGGTGACATCAGCAGGATTGCCAAATGTGAGTATGAGAATCCGCATACTCTAAAAAGCATTGCTTCCTTCTCAGGCAGTCAGACACACACACACACACACACACACACACACACACACACACACAGTTAGCATGTCTGGGATTATAACACATACCAAACTAGCTTACCACACTACAGCATTACACAGTTACAAACCGCGCTATAGAGATTACTGGGTTACAGCAGTCACAGAGGTGTATTCCTAGGTGGGTGACATCAGCAAGATTGCCAAAGGTGAGTATGTGAATCGTAAGGAGTGTGCATACTCTAAAAATCATTGTTCCCTTCTCAGGCAGACACACACACAGTTAGCATGTCTGGGATTAGAACACCTACCAAAGTAGTTTATTACACTACAGCATTACGCAGTTACACAGAAATAACTGGGTAGCAGCAGTCACACAGGTGTATTTCTAGGTGGGTGACATCAGCAGGATTGCCAAAGAAGGGCATTTCCAGTGTACTGCAAGTTGTACATGTCTTGTACCTCTGTGTACCCACTGCTTACTGTCACGAAAACACATTTACACCCGCATAAAAGTGCTTTATTCAGTCCTAAATGACATTATCAACAAGCATTGCAGGTCTTGAACCCTGGACCATGCATACAGAGGCTACTGGACTTACCACTAAGCCATCTGGGTTATATACATGTTCCATGGTTTTTATAATACACATCTTATCACAGGTATTCCACAGTACTGAAAACAAATGGGACAGTCACTTTGTGTGCATATGTACAGTACCCTTGAATGTACTGTACTCTATGAAACAACATAGACAAGTCTACATCTGTACAACTGTCATAACTAAATACATATATGCACCTACGGGAAGTGTACACACATATTTATATATGCATATACACAGACACAGCTATATCTATAGCTATATATATATATATATATATATATATATATATATATACATGTCTGAACACCCTTTGTGACAAAGAAGGGATCAAAAGGAACTGACATGTACACAAAACAGAGGCATCTCTTGTTTTATAACATTTAAATCATAATCTGTTCACCAGAGAAGGGATGGTTGTTGTGTATGTGGAGTTTGGGGTGGGGAATGATGACTAAGGAAATATACCCCGGGGACTGTTGAGTTTGGGTGGGGGAATGATGAGTATGGACATACACCCCGGTGACCATTTCTGTGTCACTGCTCAACAGTGGCATAGGAAATCAACATACCCAACTGTAGTCATTCTTAACTGTCTATTCTTTTCTATTCCTAACTATGTAATAATTTGTAGACTCCACTTACCACAGATGACTACCATGGTGTTCAGCATGTTAAAAGACATAACACATGTGTATGCCTGGCTACAGGGTAGTCTCTCTCACACACACACACACACACACACACACACACACACACACACACACTTGCCAGTATTGTGCATACACATCTTGCCTATGTAAAGGTAACTAGTAGAGTGGTATGCAGGTGGGGTATGTTCCACAGACACCATACAATTACACTTACTCTGATTCTGCTTCTGAGCTGGGTGACATCACAGGACTGATTACTTGCAGTGGGATGGGGGAAAGGGTGGTTTAGCAGATGATAAGGGTAAAGGCCAGAGCAAAAGGTGGTTTCTCTTTGGAAAGCAGCAAAGCCCACTGTCATGACAGGATGCAGATACAAATACACACAACCACACTCAGCCATTTACTGGCACACACACCCAGTTGCCAGTGATGGGATCAGAACTCCTGCCTATCTACAGATCACTATTACAGTACTACACAGTTACAAGACGTGCCACAGAGATTACACATTTCAAGACAGAATGCCCTTCTTAGGGTGAGGACAGCAACAGGGATACTGACAGTTAAGATGTACATAGCTGTAAACCTGTGTGTTTAAAGTAGGAGTCCATTACAACCTGCATGCACAAACATGACACATCATCTGCAGGTAAGACATAGGTAGGCCTGAGAGGTATAGTTGTAGCACAACAAGCCCTGAACTGGAGTATGCCCATCTGTGGAATGGACAGCTACTATCACTATACAGGGTTACAGTGGTCATGCTCATACACATAGAATCACCGGACTTGTTTGGATGCATTGACTCCAATTACACAAGGTGACATTGGGCATGCTCATACACTTAGTAGCACAGGACAGTTTGGGATGCACTATGACTACAACTACAACTACACAAGGTTATACTGGGCATGCTCATACACTTAGAAACAAAGGGCTTGTTCGCATGCACTAACTCAAATTACACAAGGTGGCAGTGGGTACCTACCAGTAAATGAATACAACAGCCATTATGGTGTAATGCTCAGCTAGGTTTCACACATGGTGTGGGGAAGGTGTGGAATGCATCCTCTTGACCTGCGAGTCCACTTACTGATGGAGACTGCATATGTGTACATATATTGATGTGTGTTTAGATTCCATGCGTGTACAGTGTCTGTGACCGTTGTCTTAGTACATCATGCTGTTGCAATGCAGCCTCAACATTGCAAACTGTATATGGTGATATACTCAAAGTACAGTAAGCTGTACTTTAGGTATGGACAGATGTTTGGACATGACTACTAAGTGGTGGGGCTGCTTTGCAGATGAATGATTACTGAGAACAGCTCACAGGTGTGTTGCAACCAGTCCTACAATAACCTGTGTAACTCCTACACTATGGTTCTGTTAATTGAAGTGGAAAACAGACAACATAGAATGCAGTAAGGGTGACACTGCATGAAAACCTCTTGACACTTGTAACAGTAACACCTCCCCTGTGCATATATTGTGCATATATCAGCACAGGTGGCAAAGGAAAGAGTCAGTACGCTTTGTAGCATGTGTGATGGTGCTGTAACTCTGTAATACCTATCATGAGATAGGCAGGTGTTTGATTCACAGTACTGGCATGTGTGGGTGTGTGTGTCTCCATATATGTCACGTATGGTGGGGAATATATCCCAAATGTTTTTCACTCTCCTGAACACTGTGGTAAACATCAGTACAGAGTGAAGTGTAGAAAGAAAGGCATATCTCACACATGTCAAGTGTCTGTATGTGTGTGACATAGGTGTATATCTTTGTGAATGCCACAGTGTGTGTGTGTGTGTGTGTGTGTGTGTGTGTGTGTGTGTGTGTGTGTGTGTGTGTGTGTGTATATGTATGGCTGTCCTGTCCCTGGTGTGAGGCTGTATTTTACCATAGTGAAATGTTAAGGTCCCCTCCCCCATCCACTCAATGCAATCTAGTATCCCTGTTGATGTCATCAGTCTTAGAAGGGAATTCTAACCACCTGTAAACATGTACACCCTGGGGTGAAGCTTGTTATTACATAGCCAACTGATGAACCCCCCCCCACCCCACATTCACTCACTGCAATCTAGTATTCCTGTTGATGTCCTCGATCTTAGGCCATTCCGACTACCTGCACATGTGTAATCTCTCTGGCGCTTCTTGTAATTGAGTAATACTATAATGATGATTTGCACATAGACAGGGGTTCTCATCTCAACACTGACAACTGTGTGTGTGTTACTGTATGTGAATCCCTGAGTATGTGGGTGGGTGTGTCTGTGTTTGCATCCTGTTATGTGAGTGGGTATTACGGCTTCTCAATGCGAAGCCACTTTTTCCACTGGCCTTTATCCTTGTCATCTGCTATACCACTCTTTTACCTCTTCCCCACCCCAGGTAACTATATCTGTGATGTCACCCACTATGGATGTGACGGCTCTGAACACAGTAGCTTACTACACAGCTATCATGCTCTTGGATCATTAGATCAGTAAACATAATTGAAACTTGGGAGATTAAAACTGTGATGTGGAAGCTACAAAGTGCATGCAGGTATTGTCATACAGACCTGTGAGTAGTCAACATTTACATATGGGACACTAACCGCAAACACTGACATCCCCCAGCACATGAAATTCACCTGAAAGAGGAAGGCAGAACATCAAGATCAACATGCAGTTACTGTTACACATGATACATACTGTCAAATGTACCAAATGTATTCTAAAACTGTACAACATGATATGTCCATTGCCTGTCAAAGACTACTCAACAATATTAATCTACAATTATCTTCCTAGTATGTTCACCCTGTGCATCAGACCATATGAGCATGTTCCTGCACCAATGATGAGGATGTCAGGGATGCAGCACAGGCATCATCATATGCACAGGGTGATAATGTTTGCCAGAGGCTGCACCATTGGATGACATCATGTGTGTGGGTTAGGGCCTTTGATATCATTGGGTGTGTGTGGATGTTATGCATGTGTGTGTTGAAGTGCCCTACATTTGTTTCTGGTGTGTGTGTGTGCGTGTGTGTGTATGTATGCAGGGTCTATATCAAAATTCCGAAGAGGTACAACGCTGAATGTGAAAACATGGAACTCAAAATATCGAATGGTGAAAATAGCGAAGCCCCGGAACATCAAAATCTTACCTAGGGCAAGATTTCAGTGGGCCATTCAATGGCTTCGCTATTTCCTCCACTGTGGTGCGAGAGTTACGGACCTTAGGGTTAGGGTGCGGGTTAAGGTAAGTGGATAGTTAGTAATGCATGTATGGTGTAGTGTAGGGTTGTGTTTTGTTAACTGTATGTGTGTGTATTAATTAGTTTGTTTGCGTATAGATTTGTAGGGTATGTGTGCGATAGTTATGGACCTTAGGGTTAGGGTGCGGGTTAAGGTAAGTAGATAGTTAGTAATGTATGTGTGGTTTAGTGTGGGGTTGGGTTTTGTTAAATGTATGTGTGTGGTTTATTTATTTTGGTGTACTTGTGTTGGGTGTATGTTTCTCGGAACAGCAATTTTTTTCCCCTGGGAAAAAAAATTGCTATTCTGAGCATTTGATGTTTTCAATATTCGAAATTCCAAGTTCGAACCTATGGTGTTCGACATTTTGGAATTTCGAATATATAATATAGACCCTGTATGCACACAGGTCTGGCATGTGGCTGGCCTACACTGGGGTATTATTGACAGCTGCAGACTGTACAGGGCAGGTTCCACAGTTCACGGTGTCCGGCCACGGCCACGTGACCTGCGCCTGCCAGGGGTTGCATGGGCACTACCAGGCAGAGGTCCAGATCGGGTACTGTCTGATGACGGATGTCTACTGGAACCATGTCCCTGTTGGGACCATCCAGGATCACGTGCACGTGGCCTGCTGTGTCCTGGTGTCGACAGCACAGCACCAGCTGCACTGCTGCTGCTACCGCCACTATGGGAGTGGGCATGTGAAGTAGCATGTTCACGTAGACCATCAACAGGTGATGTAGCTGGCCTATGTCCACGTGACCGATACCTCACTCCCACCAGATGTTCCAGCACAGACATTCCATGCTCGAGGATTGACATGCCATGGTCAAGGACTCCCACCATATCACCTAATTGTCTTTCCAAGACATCTGCAAGATGATGGTGAGCATTTGCAATTGCCTGGATGTTGTCAGTTAAAGAATGGACAGCAGTCCTCTGAAGCCTCAGACCTTCTCTGTTGTGCTGTTCAGCATGTGTCTGTGCCTCCATTACAGCCTGAAGCATGCATCTGGTGACACCAGCTGATGTGCTTTGTCTTGCAGGGGCATGTTGGCCAGTGTTCCTCTTACAAGCAGCACTGGGCACATGCCTGTGTCAGACATCACCAGTCAGTTGGCTGGGATCATGGTGTGCAGACACACCTTCCATAGTCTCCACACTTCCCTGTTCCATGCTACCATCCACCAACTGTCCTTCCTCTATGGCCACTGGTGATGGGGTATGTGTAGGCAGGAGAACTGTGTGCGGGGATGAGGGGGATACAGGTGGAATGGCAACCAATGGCACAGATTCAGCCCCTGAGAACCCTGACTATGCCTCAATCATACTTTCATCATCACTGCTAGAGGCTGAGAGGACACTAACATCAGGTGGACCACAGGAGGGAAACACATCTACATCAACACTTGTGGGTCAGACAAGAGCTGTACATTACAAGTTAGACAGACAGACAGACACACACACACAAACAGACATACACACACAGAAAGACAGACACACACACACACACAGACACACACACACACACACACACACACACACACACACACACACACACACACACACACACACACACACACACACACACACACACACACACACACACACACACACACACACACACAGACACACACACACACAGAAAGACACACACACACAGACAGACACACAGACAGATGCACAGACAGACAAATGCTATGGCACCCAACTGCATGCAACATGAATGTGATATGGCAGATGGCATTCAGCTTAGACAATTACAGTGGTAGTTATCATATATCCCAGAGTGGCACACAACAGCATGCATGTGTTATAGCAGAAGGCATGCACCTTACACATTTATAGTAGTAGTTAGCATTCATCCCTGTGTGGCACCATTTGTGTTATTAGCTTATGCCCCATACCTGCAACACAATGCATGCACTATCCACCGTACTGCCATGTTTTGTGCAACATACCCCACATGTTAACAGACCTACACTGAGCTTTTTACATCTGCCACTGATGCTTTGTGTTGGCCACTGCCCCTATGTGTGAGGAGGACATGTGCAGAAGGGTATGTGGAGTGAATTCTATGTTTGCCTGGGCCCTAGCTTGCATCTCTACCCCAAAGCAGTGCATGTCTGTTCAACATTATTCTGCCTACTCCTGAGCTGAGTCTACAGACAATGTGCATGTTGCTGTACACACATGTTTGACATGGCTGTCCCTACTTTGTAATGGTGCCACAGGCCAGCACAGGTTAACAGTACACAAGCCTGATGTGTGGCATATGACCTTGCCAATCACATGTAGTATGACATGTCTTCTGCTGACGTGTTGAATGACATGCATACATGTGTAACACAATGGTGTCCTTTCAAATATATAGTAAGGTAATGGTGTCCCAATGCAGGGACGTGTTATGCTAACATGGACCTTCAGCCGACGCAATGTTGTCAGTCCACCCTACAAATATGATGTGCATAGCCATTGCAGGTCATCATCTGGCTTCACTATTGCTATACAGTGTGAGTTACAGACACAGTTCATAGACATGACTGTGTTCAGATACAATACATATCTAATGTGGAATGTGACCCATGTCATTGAGGTGTATACAGACTAAACCCTAATGTGGAATGTGTGACACAGGTCACTGTAGGGTATACAGATGACAGCCCTGCATATCTGCAATCATATTACCAATGCCTGGTAACTATGCCCAGACATGGCTAACTTAGCAGTACTCCATATCCCACATGTCATCTGTGTACCTCACACACATGAGGAGCAAGCATGACAGTGATGTCTGACACTAGCAAGTTGAATGTACTGTATCTGTGGTCTGCTGTGGTTGTATGTGTATATTATGCAACACATGTATGTATTTGGATACTGTATAGGTGAATGCTTTCATGTCGTGACACACTCAAGATGTTCAAGACATGTTATGTGGTGGTTTTGATGTCATGCCTACACAAGCTGTGCACAGGCCGGCATGATGTTTAGTGTTTCACATCTGCAATATCACCATTACACAAAGGTCATAGTTGTATTGTTTCGAGCCAATGCACAACAGGGTGTAAACACATGTACATCACTTCTACTGTGTGTGTTGCTTCATGTCTCTGACCATCCTCCATGGTCATGTGTGCACATGTTTTGTCCAATGGTTGTGATGGGCATCTATGTCACATGTCAGTGTTATCCCATATGACTTACACCCATAAATGTCATATGCTCCACTGAGGACAGGGTTATGCAGACAAAGGGTGGTATGTTTGGGATGTGAGATATGTTTTGCAGAATAGTTAAGCAGTGTTGCAGTCAGCCCACTACATGTAATGGACATGTCAGATAGCATATGACATTGTGTGACATTCATAGCATGGGTATAATCCACAAGGGTGAATCCTGTAGGCTGGTCATACTCCAGCTCCAACACATTTAGAGTGTATGCACGCATATGCTCTCTGTATAGTACTGTCTGTATTCCCCACATGTGTAATGCTGATCTGTAGTACCTGTCCCTACAGTGAACCACACTTCCACCATTGTATTCACAGCTGTCCACACATCTGGCAATGACAGTTTGTATGGTTTAGTGTAGGTGTTTAATATAGTTTTAAATCATTCCATATGGGTAACCACTGTGTTGCATTGCAGGTCTGACCAGTGTATATTGACAGGACCACCATACATTATGTGTACGTGTGTTAAATGGCCACATGGCAGATAGCATGCAATTAATATGATCTGTGCATTATCAAGCCTGGTAAATAACAATCTCACCTGTAACAGGCTGGTGTCACTGTGAAACACCAGAGGTACCTAAATAGGAGTGTCACAGCAGTAAGATCATTATCCACACCTGTGTGATAGCTACAGGATGCAATGTCCACGTTAGCACATAAGCAAGTGCAATAGACTATACTATGGAGTATGCACATCTGTGCATACATAGAGTAGCAGACTATAGTATGTGGCATGTGTGCATACATGCCTTGCATATGATGTTACATTACATATTGTACAGTGACACGTGTAACTATATGAAATATAGGTGTGTTGTATCTGCAGTAGTGACTTACCAGGCAACTCCATGCTTGGTGGTTGAGAGACATCCACCTCTACAATACAAGCTAAAGCTTGTGGATGGAGTTCTGCAGGTGTCCCCAGGTTGGCAGTAGCTCCTCGGTATGTGTGAGTGTGGGCTAGGTGAGTGGGCCCCACCTGTTGCACCTTGTTCCCTGGCGACTGCATTAGCACGCTGTTTCACCCATCTTATGAGGTCCATGCTGTGTCGGCACACCTGCTGATAGGTGTGATTGTGGCCACCAACATCATTTACCCTCCTGCGGAGTTCCTCCCACTGGGCATCCCGCTGCTGTGCATCCTGTGGCATATGGCTGAAGAGGGTTACATGGTTGTCGAGGAGGTATGGGATGAGGACCTCATCCTCCAATTAGGTGTATGGTGGCAGCCTGGCACGAGGCATACCTGGAAGACATAATGATGGAGACAGGTCACAGTAACTCACAGAGAAGTACAGAGGTACAGCTGAACATACATGTGTATCACATTTATTAAGATTACAAATATGTCTTTGCAAATCTACATGACACTAATACCACTGACATGTTTAACTCACACACATTTGACACTTACTAGTGATTTGATGTTATCACCATATATGTGTGTGTCAAGTGATGACATTGCTCATACTCCATGTGGATGTCTTGATGTGGGCATGTCTGTTTGCCTCTACTGGTGTCGTTACCTATCAGCACATGCCTGGATGTGTTCACATTAATGCAATAGACCATAATGCTGTGTATATGTCACACATATATATATATATATATATATATATATATATATATAGTCATACACAGCCTTAAGGGACATGACCTGTGACCCTGCAGACTTGCTCACAGAAAGTTTTACATGTATGTGTTTTGCCATATACATCTACATGGCACTGGACAGCTGTTTAGCATCCTGCCATGTATTACCTGTGTTGCACATGTGAAACACATGGGACAATGGCTATCCTGATGGTATTTGCAGGGTTGGATATCAACTATAGCATGTATGGTCATAGTGAACTAGTAGGCTATATGCCCTGGGCCATTTATGAGCCTAGGCTGAAAGGTTACTTAGCTGTAGCCAACAGACAGGTAGGTTTCAGTGGCATGTTCAAGCAGTGCCACAGAACTGATCCACAGTGTCACTGATATATTTGCCATGCGGTCCTCTGAACGTGTCACAAAGAGGGGCAATGTGCAGCTTCGCTGGACAGGGATGCATAGTATGGCAGGAGTATGTAAAGTGTATGGGACAGAGCTCTGTCAGGCATGTTGTGATCTTTGTACTAGAAAGGTGGATTTCCATGAAGTATGTGTTTATTTGAAATCAGGATGTGTAAGTGTAGCATGTCCAACGTCTCTTGGTTGGACATGGCTTTATTCAGGGTAGGCATCATGCTACATAGTGGAGCTAGGGATTAGGAAGACCAGTGTAGGCCATCTGAACATGGCCAATAGCCTTTAAAGGAGATATGTGATCTATTATGGGTCACTTGAGTGCTGAGTATGGCTAAACAATGATATCTATATTCATGGATGGCATCCTGTCATGATTAGGGGTGCTAAAAATACAGCAAACCTTGGATCCTGGTCTCTTCAAAAATACTTTTAATGAATAAAACTTGACCAAGCAGGAAGACACACCACGATACAATCCACAAATACTAAGCGCTTTCACCCACTGACCTGGGGCATCATCAGAGTACAAAAAACCATTGCTGATCATCCCTTATGTACTAAATTCAAAACCATTTAAGTGAATAATTGATTGAATAATTAAAAGTAATCAAACAATCAGTTCATCACATCTTTAAAGATACAGTGAGAATAAAAACATATATACTGTCGAAAGAACAAACAAAGAAACATTAAAATGTTATATATAATATTAAATATAATTCTCTCTACGGATGAATTAAATAAATAAATAAATGAATAGCATGGTAAGAATTTGAAGATTTGTTAAAACAATGATGTAGATCAATAAATATAATAAAATGTGCTGAATAAAAGTATATGTTATGTGTATAACCTATGATGTTGTAAATATAAAATGTAAGTGTATATATATATATATATATATATATATATATATATATATATATATATATGCAAGTATAGTTATATAAATAAATATTAAATATAAATATACATATAAATACAATGTATAAATATAAATATAAATACTAATATAAGATATAAAATGTAATATACTGTATAAAATAATTAATAATCAACATAGTCATAATTATGTATGTAATTGGTTGTGTTGTAATAATATAAATATAATGATAATAAAACTTGTTATAACATGTATAAGTTATATAAAAAAACTTGTTAGATACGAAAATGACACTTCATAAAATAACATTCAAATTTCATACACAAACAGTGAATAATAATAGTATAGTTTTAGTTCATATAAAGTGTGATCTAAGTTTGAGAATACTAGTGATTGCTATTTGTTCATTAATGCCAGGCCATTTACAAGCGTTGAGCCTAAGTTGCCATAAGCATTCTTTAGCTTCTAACATGTTTTTTTCATCACCCCCTTTGTGTATATTTTGTGGTATTCTGTCAATGACAAAAAACAAGAATCTTTTAAAGTTAGTACAATTGATGCTATGATTAAATAACATGTTAGTTGATTTGTGTCTTTTATTGTCACTTAGATGTTCAATAATACGCGTTTTCAACTTTCTAATAGTTTTCCCTATGTAGAATGCTTGGCAAGCTGTACAAGATGCTGCGTAAACCACCATACTAGAATTACAGTTACAATGGCCTGGACATTTAATAGTCTTCCCATAATTAAAAATGGAAATGTATGGACCATCATTGATGAATCTACATACATGACATGCGCCACATTTACTCATCCTAGAGTGTCTAACCAAGTCAGTGTTACAGTTGTTTTCAAATAAATTTTTCAAGTTTTTCCCTTTACTATAGGCAATTTTAGGTATATTACCTAGAATACTTGAAAGTTCAACATTTGAATCTATAACACTAATCCATGCTTCTTGAACAATATTGACTATCTCTTGCGTTTTGTCATTAAATGGAATAATAAAGGTGTCACTTCTGGCTGCAGTGGATTTCAGTTTGTCCCCCACTAATATTCCATATGAAATAATAGGTTTGTATATAGTCAACCTCTTAGTTTTTATCTCATTGCTAATTTTTATGACAAAATCGTAAGGATAGCCTCTGGCAAAAACATACTCATAAGTGTTTCCAATTCCTGTTCAAAAACTTGATTGTCACTAACAATTCTAGACAGTCTGACCATCTGGCCTTTAACCAGATTCCTTTTTTGATGAAGTGGATGGCAGGTGTCGAAGTGTAGGAATGAATTTAAATATGTTTTCTTCCTAAATAAACATGATTCAAATCTGTTGTTCACAACAGTGAGCCTAATGTCCAAAAATTCAACATTATTGTCAAAAATGTGACTAGTGAATTTTAAGAATTCAGTAGTCTGTCCTAAAAATATAGTAAAATCATTAAACTCTTCCTTGGTACCTCCCCAGAAAATTAAAATGTCATCCAAATAACGCAGATATAGTAAAACCTTCTCCCAAAAAATACTAGTGAAAATAAATTCAGATTCCCATTGTGCTAAAACTAGATTGGCATAAATGGGGGCACATCTAGCCCCCATGGCAACTCTGTTTTTCTGTATGTAATAATCCTTATTAAAATACACAAAATTGTTTTCCAAAACCAACTCAAGCATTTCAGTTAATAAACGGTTGTCAGAAAAATTCAATCTATTATGTGTGTTAAGACATGTTTCAAACATTTCCAACCCCTTTTCGTGGGGAATAACAGAAAAAAGATTAATAACATCTATAGTAGCCATAATAAAATTAGATTTAAAGTCAAATTTCTTTGAAAATTCTCTGACCAGTTCTAAACAATGCCATGAATCTCTGAGAATATATGGTAAACTTTTCAAGATATCTTTGCACTTGAAATCTATAAATGCCGCTAGGGCTTCAGTTTTTGAGCCCTTGGCTGACACAATGGGTCTAAATGGGGGGTGATGTACATCTTTGTGAATTTTTGGAATCCCAAAAATTGAGGGTATAATAGGGAATTCCACGGAAATGTATTTAAAAATGTCTTGATCAATTCTTGCATCCATAAGATATTCATAAATTAACCAATCAATCGTAGTATATGCTCTGTTGACTTCATGTCTACTGACTTTTTCATTGGTATCATTGTCATCTAATAAAATTGTCATCCTTTTATAATAGTCAGTGTTGAGCATAATAACTACCCCACCCCCTTTATCTGGTTTCATGATCCTATATTGATCTGAACTAGTTAATTCTTTTAGGCAAAACTGTTCTGCTGATGTCAAATTATGTTTGGTGACCATTTTCTTGTTTAAAACTCTTCTAATTTGAGTTTCACAAAGTTTCTCAAAAGTCTGAATCAAATAATGTTGTGGGGGAATGAAAACACTGTGACGCTTGGGAGTGAAATATTCAGAATCCAGGATGGGGTTACCTGGATTGTGAAAAAAATGTTTTTAAATTTAAAAGCCTAGTATATAGTTTCAAATGAATCAATACACTGCCAATGTCTAAATAAAATGAAGGTACAAAAGTAAAACCTTTACTAAATAAATCTAAAAAATTCTTACCAAATATTTGATTAGTAAAATTGTATAAACTAAAACCTAAATATGCTGTAACAGAACAGTCACAAAATTTGTTGTTACAAATCAGATCATTGATCGTTTCATTGTTTAAATCTGTTATTTTGGAACCCTCTATCTGTGCCAAGAGTTCATTCTCTGTTCCCCTTTGTTGTGATAATTGTACGAGGGGTAATTGTGACTGCCCTGCCTTTCTCTTATTCTTTCTGACCTCCTCAAAGCTGGCTGATCTAAAAAAAACTGATTGTGTTTCTTCCTTATTGTTAATGTTACTTCTGTGTATTTGTTCAAAACCTGACATAGGATTGTGTCTATTCTGATTATTGCTTCCTTGGGCTTGATTGTAGTATTTCATGTTTTTATATTCTTTAAAATGTGTGTAAACTTTGTTGTTTTTATAGTCATGACTATCCCTTTCTATTTTGTGATTCTTTATGTCAAGCCCTTTGTTAATATACCTATCCATATCCTTGTAAATGTTGTCCAGTCTAAATTTGTTGTGTTCAAACATTAAATCTGCCTTAATGTTTCTGTCCAATTGACATAACTTATCATTCAAAATGTTCAATTTTTCAGAATTGTTACGTATAATTAATTTCAATAACTCAAACCCTGTTCTGTCAAACAAGGATAAAAGATCAGAAAATATTGCAGTACCGTCCTCGAACCCATGAGGTAATTTAAAAATCCGTAACCCCTGGGGTACTTGTTTCAGTTCCAACGAACGTTCCAGGAACGCATTGTCCATTTGTAGGGACTTGAATGCTTTTAGTGTTTTTTCGAATTCAAACATTTGAGCATTCAGTGTCCCCATATCTCTGGAAACAATATTGTTCTTGTTCAACGAAGGTGGTAAAAGAAAATGATTTAAGTCCATAGTAGTGGCAGAAGAATGATTGGAAGATGAATGTCCGATTTGTACAGCTCCATTCCGTTCCTCTCTGTTGTTCGACACCATGTTTGGAGGAGGATCCACGGCACCACCGCTCCCTGACATCATCACGCTTCTAGTAGGACTTTTAGAACGTTGCCTGGCAACCGGCCAAGGTTTGCTGTATTTTTAGCATATTGGTGTGTTCAACTATTGGATGATTAGGGGTGCCACATATGACTACCTGTCTGGTGTGGTGAAGTAACTATCAAAGGAAAGACTACTGTCCAGCTGCATCTCATACACACAGTTTCCATTATGTTGACCACTGCCTAGGTGGTAGTTCAAGGGTACAGCGTTTTTAACATAGGGGATGACAATGTAATACTTAGCTGTCAGAGTGTGGCCATACATCACATACCACACATTGACCCACAAAGGTCCTTTTGTATGTTGACCGCAGCACACATTGAGTCAACTATTGCTCCTAGTTCATAGTCATTTCCAAACAAAAACAGGCAGATTCCTTCTGTGTTAGTCTGTGTGGTATAGATAACAAAGAGGGGGAGTACCAGGAATTAACCCTGTATTACTGTAGCTGGCACTGGTTTGATATGCGTGTATTAGTCGGACACCTTCTGTAGTGTTGGTTCTGCCAGCAGTCCAGTTGTCAACCACTCCTGTGACATAGGAATATACACCTAGTATACTGAGTGTAGCTGGAATGGGTGATGGTGTCCTATGACCTGGCAAGGTCATGATATGCTGTGTGAATCAACCTTACTGTCATCTACATCTTTACTGACTACATCAAATAAGTTGAGAATGGTTCATGGCCTTACAGACCAGACTCAGCAGGGTAGTAGTACACTATTTCCCATTATCAGTGGTGTCTCCCCCTTTGTTGGGTGTGATAACTGTTGCTATGCACCATTCAGTGTGTACACAGCCTGACATGAAGCTATGATTGAACATGATGTGTATGTGTAGAGCAAATTGTTCTGACATTTCTGTAGGATACACCCTGGGATGTTGACAGGTCCCATAAAAGCTGTATGTATGGCTTTAGAGAGTGCAGCTTGTACCTGCATAGTTGTTATTACAAGGGCTCTGTAGTGTACATGGATATATAAATATGTGTACCTGGTGGGGGGGGGGGTTTAGGTTCTCCAAGGCCCTATTTCGATAAACAGGTGCTATTTCTGTAGGTGCAGTACTTCCCATGCCATAGTGCTGTGAAGCACGGCAGGTCTTGTCGTTGCCATTACAGTTCATGACACAGCTATAGAATGCTCTGTGGTTGTCCTCATTATATGTGGCTGATTTTTTTCACAGTAGCTTTGTGTGGTTTTATATGGTGTATCTGCATTTTACTGAGGCTGACCAGGGATCACCACTACTCATGTGTGTTCACTCTTGCAACAGTTACTACCTTCTGTGGTACACTTTAAGGCAGGGTACCACCAGTTTGCCTTCTTGTTTGTGTTTGGTTGAATCTTGGTTCTGTTTCAATGGCACAATCACCGCACTTATGTGAGTGCTTAAAGTTCATTTGTATAGGATTCAGCATTTGCACATGCATTGTCCATCTGCATGGGTGCCATGACAGTCACCACTTTGCTCTTAAGAAGCATAACATTGGCTTTGGAGACTATGTGTAGCATACTGTTAGCCCTGTTTGTGTGACTATGGTGATCCAGGTCATTGGGGTTGATGAAATCCAATAGTTGAGAGTAGCCATTATTATGGTTTTCTGTCTCAAACCTAATATTCCCCATTACAGCACAATATGACAGTTGGGAATTCTGAAGCATGGTGGGTGATCTGTCGCAAGGTACAATTTGGATCCCACTTTGGCACAAAGGTAATTGCTCAGCATAGTACATCTGAAGTTATGCAAGTGCAACTAGCGTGGAGGTGTACATATCCTTCAGGAATATGGACACACCTGTGGCCCATGTGTTCCAATAAAGGATAATAGGAAAGAGGTGAGGTATGTGTTTAACATGGTCATGCAGGTGTGCTCTCCGGAGCATTGAACCATATCTTAGTCACTGCATATATATGTTCTCCATGTTAAGGATTGACATAAGTGACTCCATATTGAGTTTCTGAAATGTATCATTGAGTAGCGAGACCCACTGTTGCAGCAGTGGACTTCCATTTGAACTTTCATGATGAAGGCATTATAGGGGAAGCTTGAGCCCTAGCCAATATCCAGATTCCCAGAGGTGACAGGTGCAGGCCCTGTCTGGCAAAGCATCATGGTCTCTCAGCCATGTTATCCCAGGCAGAAAGATACTGGATACCCTTTGCATTGCACCAGTTCATTAGACAATTGTGGAATACAATCCTTTTGTCCCTGTACTGCAGTATTATTCTGGCCAATGGCAGAATTCTACCCAGGCCTTGGGACATACCTGCATGGGCTACAAGACTTGACAGTTCCTACATGTGTGTTTCCATGCAGTCCAGGCTACTGCATCACAGGTCCTGCACAACAACATGGAATATGCCAGGGCCATGTGTATAGTTCAAAAGGTGGTCTGAGTGTATGGGTATGTGTCTAATCATGGCAGACAGACAGCTGACAGTATTTTTGCCCTCGTATAGCTTGGTGTGTAACATAGTGCTAGAGTTTGCATTCACAAATGAGTACTATTGGGCATGTATCCAGCCACGTGTTCTGAGGTGTGGTACAATTATGCAAACTATGTCATACAGATTGTGCATTTTGTTGCCTGTCTATTCCAGCTTGGGAGGTCACTTGCTTGGCCAGATTCTTAGAAGCCTCTGTGAATGTGTGTGATTTCTGGTAGTATGTGTGGGTGTCCTTACTGTGTTCTGGTAAGGGTATGTGTTGGTTGTGATGATGAGATGCATGTGTTAACCTACACCTCATGACTGTCCAGGCAAGTCATGGATGTAGACTGGACTGCCTTCCAGCTTATCCCTGTAGCTGCATCCCAGAAAAAGTGTAGGGTGTGGTGTTAGGTGGGTTTGGCAGTGTACATGGCATAGAGATTACATTCCCCCAGGATGGCCACATGCACAAAGCTGACATTAGTAAACACCAGTAGCTGACTAGTGGACATGCCTGTATGAGCAGTCAGTACTACAAGTACCAAGTACTGTATTTAGTCTATGTATTGCTTATGAAGATGTTTTGGACAGTAATGCTCACAAGTAAATACTTGTATTATGGACGTGACAACACTGGCTATTACAGAAACATAGTAGCTACCTTTAGCAGCAATCCTCCTCTGAGGAGCACATCACACCCTGATAGTTGATTACAGATGATGCAAGTGTCTACAGGTCTGTTTCCTTTTCTGGGTATATACTCACATATCCACCAGAACCATGAGCTCTGTTGGGCACAGACACCCACTCCCCAAACAGAGTCATGTATCAATAGACTCTGATGCTACTATCAACATGATCAGGATATAATCAGATAGTGTAAACCAGCACCTATGAAGCAGCTATTACACATGGGCAGCAGTCTCCTACATCTTACACTCCTACTGCAGATGTTACACTGGAGTTAAAGATGATATGCAACCTGTTTCATTACCAGTACTGTGCACTACCTTACATACAGTATTTACAAGCGGCTGTTAGGTTGGCAATGAGTGGTTATGCTACACAAACCTGAAAGTTCAACCAGTGTGTCTCTACTCTCAATATCCACTCTATGTAGGTGTGCACATAGCCATTTGGCCCAGCCCTGTAACAAGGGTCACTACACATTTGCATAACATGTACACATGCACAGCTGTTATTGCTTGCAAATTATACTAGAGAGGTGGATATTACATGTGTTATGTGCATGGATAGTTACCTAGCTCTTCCAATTATCTTTGCTATCATGCTGCTAAACTGTCAGATGAATACAAGTCATATGTATCCTGTTATTGAGTATTGTAATTGCCAATAGACATAACTAATGTTTGCATAACATAACAGAAATGCTATGTAAAGTGAAATACAGATCTGCCTAAAATACTGTACATTACACAGTTATTGGTACAATATCCCACGATGCAAACCATATTTGCACAGTAAGCCCACCTTTGACATGTTCGTCTTACTTATACACCCATACATATATCTACTGTTACAATATATCGACATATACTATCCCCTGTTATAACACATACTTGTTGGACCAACCCTGACACTGACGGTGGCTGGAAGAGAATTGGTGAGTTCCAAGCCCATATGTGTCATCCCTTGTGGTGTATGAGGAGTTTGCCTTGTGACTTACAGCAGTACACACATAGAATACTACAAGCATTACTACTGCTCAACAATACATCGCTACAAGATAGCTATTTCCACTATATGCATTGATTACACAGTAATTCTTACAGAACAGGTACTACATACACAGACATACTAAATGTTATACATACCTTCTTAGTAACTGGAGGTGTTATTGACAGGTATATTACTAGTTTTCAGTTTGTGTTTCAGTATTTTGTACTGTTCTACAAGTAGATACAGATGGTATGAATGTGTTGACAAGGCATCCATTTACAGTTAGAGATCAGTAACATGTGCTATCCTGATAACCAATTGGTGTTCCTAAGTAGTTAATTACATGCACATCAGCTGTGCAGCTACTGCCTTAGCCAATACCATGGCTACAATGGAGTATAACTGAGTACTCCACCTGGACATTGTCCCTTTGCCTTATTTGTGAGGACGGCAGCCTGGAAGTGTTGTTTGAAATCTATTGCAACAGCTGTATGGAGACAAACACTAATATATTTTGTGTAATGCCTAGAGGATTTGGTCTAAATGTGAGTACTGCTGTTATATTTCTGAGCATTGCTACTTGTGCAGAGTTTGTCTGTACTTAATACTTCTGCATATGTTTTAGCCTGGCAAGGATGTTTGACCAGCTCAAGGCTGCATGGCTATGCATATAATGTTAGGGGGTTTACAGTGTGCTTACCAGACATCTTTAGTTTGGTGTAAATGTGTATCATACTGTGCTGATAATCAGTACTTGGTAACACTTCCTGGTGTAATTACTTTTCAACCCTCTGAAACGTGAATAGTTCAAACAAACCCTGTAACATCAGCAGCTGTTTCATTGTATAACAGCAACTATTTCACAGAGGGCCATGTTAGTGTGTCTGTGTCCAGGTATGTTAAGGTTTCAACAGATGTCTTACAGTGGGTGAATAATTGGTTTTGTTATGGCAGTATGTATTCTTGTAATTAGTTTGGGTGTGAGAGAGAGATGTTGGTGGGTGTACATAGCAGATGCACGTGTGTAAGAATCGCTTTTAAACATCTTCTATATGTGTGTGGGGGTTCTTTCCCTATGTGAACACCTATCCCTTAGTGGACTAATACTATGGTAATTGCAGGCTGATTCATTAAGGCACTGTTAAATGTTTCCTGTATAGCATGCAGGTACTGTTAGTCCTTGAATCCTTTTGGCAATACATCGGAATGTAATAAAGTTTTGCTAAATGAAAGCTGTCTGTGTATTTCTGTCATGGATATTTGCAGTCATTGTAGTTGTGTTGGTGACTGTGTCCATAGAACATATTTGTAATAGTGTATTGGCATATACTCTTCATATGTTATGTTCATGTTTGGGGGGGGCAGAATGTGTGATTGCAATGGTCCATGTTATACTCAGATATGAACACTTCAGATGCTGTATATACACATGTATGTATGTATGTATGTATATATATATATATATATATATATATATATATATATATAGATATATAATATATATTATTGCATACATTTATCTGTACCTCCATAGATGTGTAGATGTTTTTAACCTATCTATATATCTACATATATATGTATATCTCTATATATCGACATGTATCTATGTATCTCTCTCTCTCTCTCTCTCTATATATATATATATATATATATATATATATATATATATATATATATATATATATATATATATATATAGGTTTACTATCATAAAATCGAAATTTAAAACAAAAAGTGTATTAAATTTCGAATTTATAGATCGAAAAGCAATGATTCCGATTAACGTTATGGCCGTAAAGCATGGGTAAATGTCGAAAATATCGAATCGCGACATTTCCATTCGATTTACGGCAAATCACCGAAAATAAGTGATCCGTAGTAAAATACCAGTACCCTTGTATACTTTCACAGTAATTCCAAAGCAAACACTTTCCCAGTGCCAGAACAGCGATATCCATCAAGATGTCTTGCTTTACAATATTGCAGAAACAGTAAATCCACAGCAAACATATTCCCAGTGCTACAACAACAACATCCATCAAGATGACTTGCTGTAACATAGTGTATAAACAGTAAATCCACAGCAAACATATTCCCAGTGCCAGAACAGCGACATCCATCAAGATGACTTGCTTTAAAATGTTCCATAAACAGTACATCCACAGCAAACACATTCCCTGTCTGACAATAGTGGTTTCCATCAAGATGAATTGCTGTCTAATGCTAAGTACACAATAATTCCACAGCAGACACATACCCGTGCTACAATATCATTTTCAACCTAGATGAATTACTCTATAATAGTGAATACAAAGTACACATCCCACTAAAAGTACTGCAATGTAAGTTTCCAAAAGTGTCCTATAATGCCATATAATTATCACAGACATAATGTATAATGGTATTGCAGACATATCAGAATGAGCAATGGTGTGCCATTAATTGTACAAATCCTAATGGCATCATGTCGTCACGTTTAGCAAGCAGATGTTGTATCATATACTCCTTATCACTAAGCCTACGTTTCTTTGGAGATGCAGGCACACAACACAGGAACTTCTGTCTTACATCCTCCAAATGGTTTTGCTCTAAAGTAATAGCATGTAACACATCAGTGATGTAAAGTTCCTTTTTACCTAATAGATACCTCAGCCTACGGTGTCCATCCTTCCACTGCATTCTGGATCCTAGGGTAGCCCATGGTACATGTTTCAGACTGATTCCAAAAAGGGACTTCAAATAGTGGTGGTTGTCTCTCTGAGGTGGAACCCCTCATTCCGTAATGCCATGGCCTCCCTAAAATGTAGTTATTTTTAAAGAACTCACATAAAGGAGCACCCCTGTCCCCTAATGCCTCTTCAATTGAACTGAAAGTTTCCAAAATATGTTCCGTGCATATGAAAGCAAGTGAAGGCACCTGTTTACATAACAGTGCGAATTGTGTATCCGTACCATATACCTGTGTCAAGTTAAGCTTCTGGATCTGCCTCCATATAATTTGGCACAAATGAAACCAGCATCCCTTTGCGATACTATTAGGTAGATGCTTCACAATGCTATTTACAGCCCCCTTTTCAAAGTCACTTAGTACCATCACTGGTTGTAAATTAAGATGGAAGTCCCCACATAAAGTAATCAATGTGTTCCAGAAGTGATCATAGCATTCCTCGCATTTGGATGGTAGGATAGCATATACTACTGGTACTACCTTGTTGTTGCTAGAACCATCCAAGCTACAATGAACAGAGTATATTTGTTTACACTCCCTAGTGCTAATTGGAAATGTACCATCAACAAGGATGTATTCCGAATGGCAGAGCAGGCCTAGATTACTCTCTGTAGTAAGAATTACAACATCATTGTTATGGCTCTGGAGTGAACTGTGTTTAATGATGAACTGACCCTGCTTCAATGGTATAATCTCTGGCCTTAGATCCTTCACACTTGCTAACTGTAAGCTGGGATTCGTGCTATTCCTACGCCTTAACCTACGCACACTCTGCTTCAGGGCAGCAGTATTAGTCATGGTGGTCACTACGTCCGTGGACGTGGTTGCCAGAACCTCAGAAACAATTCTGCAGGGATCCTCAAGAGTCTGTTCAGCATGCCTTTTAATTGCTGCATGTACCCTACTCTGCTCTACTTGGACCACATCCGGTGCATGAAAATGTCCAATACTTTTAAGTAGTCTCTCATCATCGGCACACTTCTCTGTTATACAACAGCCCTTACATCTCTGTTTTGCCTTCTGAGTGCAACACCAGTACTTCTTCTCAGGGTTACTCTTTTCCAAGTAATACTGATAACCATCAATACAGAGAATTGCTCGACTTTTTTGGGAGGTAAATGGTGCATATAAGGAACCAATAACACCAGGACAACTCACTGCCGGTTGGTCAGACATAGTACCTTAGCTCACCTAGAAATCAACAACAGTAACTATATTACTACAAATTACTGGCATTCATGCTGTGTAACACAAGCCTGTATCATGTCTATGTATACGACTTTACACAGATACAAACTATGACATAGGTTGTACAACGCATTGCCAAGTACAGTCATGTCTTACATGTAGAGACATTGTAAGGTGCACTCCATACACTGTTTACTTTTAGAAATAATATTGATAACACTGTCATACTTGACACCTACAGCAGTACATGTATACTACAAACTAAAACATGTTAGTATAAGGTACGTTCCATACTATGCAACTATAATGTATTTCTACGCAGGTAAGCAGCATCCACCTGTATTCTTTTCAATACTACAGTCTACAATTCTATACCTATAAACGACTACTATATGAAGGATTCAGGCAATTCATGACTTCATGCTTATAACCGATGGAAGTGTCTTAATACTGTATAAGTACCTTACGCATGACTATCCGCACTGTTATTACAGCACATTCTATAACAATTTACATGTGTGTTCTGACACTAGAAAATACTGACTGCAATAATCAACAACTCCGTATATCATTACCATGTATTTAGAATTGTTCAACACATTACCGAATAGGGTTTCCCACTGTTAATATCAACAATATATATCACTAGTTGTATAACTTATATTGAAATCATCATGTAACACTTACAGCGATATGTATACATATGCTATTGTACGATATTAGCTGTACTGACATTATATAACATACTGTTGTACATATATATATATTTTAGACTACTACGTACTCATATGACAGGTTTACTCACCAGTCCAAACTTGCAACGTAAAGTCCTTGCTGTCGCAAATTACGGATACTTTCCTGTTAGGAAATCCAACTCTGCAGCGATATATTCACTCTCAATTACACTCCGCATTATCGGTGACTCTGTAATCGTGTTGTCTTTTACTTCCGCACTATATGTACGACGTTTTCCCTGTGACTCAGAGATCACAGTCGCAACATCATTGTCGTCATCGGTGAATGGCGTATTCACATGTGCGACGTTCAGTAGTTCGAATGTTAGTGCATGGCGGTTTTTCTTTTTCGGAATGTTTGGAGTGCAGAATTGTTTCCTTTCGACATTACCACTGACGATCAATGGACTGCCAGGTTATATGATAGTAAACCATATATATATATATATATATATATATATATATATATATATATATATATATATAGCATACACCTTTCATTGGGTACATGGCAGTTTGTCCTATTTCCACACAATCCTCCCATTTGTGTTACATCTCAGGTAGCTTAGTGGTAGGTTACTCTGAGGATGTTGTACATGGTCGAGGGTTCTAATCCTGGAATAGGTTATTATTTCACCTCTCAGAATAGGCACTGGTAGGGAAAGTGTGAATAACCCTCATTTAAGCAGTTGCAAGCAGGTTTGCTCGTGGACCGTGTGACGTTAAGCAAAGGTTAAACCTGTGAAGCGCTTATCCATTTAACCATGTTTAAGTGCCGCTTACTACCGTGCAAACCCACGCAAACCTACTTACAACTGCTGAAAAGTGCTTTAATCCACCTGCAACCAACAGCCCTTATTCTGGCCATCAAAATAAATTAACAGCCCTTGCACCTGGGATCATGAACACCACAGTCACAGACTTTACCACTAAGGGATCTGAGATATGTACAAATGTTATGGTGTTTAGAATAGGTTCATAGGTTGGTACTAGGCTATTGGCCCTAGGGCCTATACAAGCCTAGCGATAACAGTTCCTTGGATATTTCTTCTCTCAGTATTTACTTCTCTGGACCCCTGTCTAGCAGGGCGACTGACATGATTCCCAGGGTGAATTTCCTATCTCCCATCCAATCATCAAGGTTCCTTTAGAAAAGGGCCAAGGAGGCGCTCTTCTTGACATGTATGGGCAGTCAATTCCAGAGTATGGGGAGTCACTGAGTCAGGAACCTATCCCTCCAGCATGTTTTGTTCATTGTGATGACAAGGTTTAGATCCCTGGAGCGTGTGGCTCTGAGGGATTGGATTTCTTTAAGTGTAGCATGTCCAACAGCTCTGGGTTTGACATGGCCTTGTATGTTAAGCAGAGATCGCCTCTGAGTAGACGATATGCCATAGAGTATAGCTGGAGTTTTTTTATATGGTCAGCATATGGCATATGCTTTAGGCCTGTGATTCTTTTAGTAAGGTATTTCTGTGGCCTTTCCAGCTGTTGCAGATGTCTTGTGAGGTACATACCAAACGGGGCATTATACTCTATAATGGGTCTAATGAGGGATGAGTACAGTGGGACAATAACCTCCTTTTTTCTGGATGAAAAGCCCTTAGTGATGAGGTGTCCCACATAGAAGGATTGTCTGACTGTTGTGGTGATGTGGTTATCGAAAGTGAGACCACTGTCCACCTGTGTCCCTAAGTCTCTCATCACACTTTCAATGTTTAGTGTACTGCCACCTATGTGGTAATTCATGAGTACATGTTTTTTTCCAAAGGGGATAACTATACATTTCTTGGCATTAAGCTTGAGACCATGACTCTGGAACTAGGCATCTGTTTCTGTAAGGCCCTTTTGTAGAATATCCACATCATTTGGGGATTCAATAATGGCTCCCAGTTTGCAGTCATATGTGAACTTTGTTAGCCAGAGTCCCTTTGTGTTGGCCTGCACTTCAGAGAAGTAGATGCCAAACAAGAGTGGTCCCAGGACTGAACCCTGAGGTACTCCACTTATCACTTGTCTGGAGCTTTATTTGGAGTCAACTACTTTTACAGTCTGGGTTCTGTCAGTAAGCCAGTTGGCAACCCATCGAGTGACATAGGGATTTATGCCCAGATTAGTAAGTTTATGTATGATTCCAGAGTGGGGGAGGTTGTCGAAGGCCTTGGTGAGGTCCAGATAGGCTGTGTGGACCACCTTACCCTCGTCCACAGCTCTGGAGACTGATTTGAAGAAGTCAATCAGGTTCAGGAGACAAGATCGGCCCTTCACAAACCCAAACTGGGTGGGTTCCAGTGTTTGAAGGTTGCCAATATCTTTGTTTATAAGTTCCATGATAATACGTTCCATGCCCTTGCAGATCAGGCTCGTCAGACTGATGGGACGGTAGTTCCCGGGATCCAAGGTGGATCCCCCCTTGTGGAGTGGGATAACTGTAGCTGTGCGCCACTCAGTGGGCATGAAGTCTGAGGTGAGGCTATGATTAAACATGACACTTAGGTGAGGTGCCAGTTCATTTTGTAGTTCATGTAGTATACAGCCTGGGATGTCATCTGGTCCCATGGTTACTACAGACATTCCTCACTACTGAAAACAAATGTGACAGTTGGTGTACATATGTATGATACATGTTAATGTTCATATGTTTGTGGAATTAGGTGTTGCAATGTGACATGACAGGGTGTATTATGGATGAGAATGGTTCTTGTTTTGTGTCCTTTTTATATTGTCCCCATACTCCATATATACACCTCCAGTTCACTTATTGAACATCCAACCCAGGCTCTCCTTGATGCATGATTTCATTACCCATCATTCCTCCCCCACCCCAATCTCCACATACACAACAACCATCCCTTCTATGGTGAATTACGTTAATATTAATAGTTATAACACCAGAGCTGCATGTGTTTTGTGTAAACTTCAATTCCTTTGGATTGCTTCTGTGTCACGAAGTGTGTTCATAGATGTTTATATATATAGCTAGAGATGTAACTGTAGATATATATATATATATATATATATATATATATATATATATATATATATTTAGTATTAATTTGGAACAGTTATACATATGTAGACTTGTATATGTTGATTCACAAACTACAGTATATTACAATGTACTGTACATATGTACACAAAGTGACTGCCCCATTTGTGGTCAGTACTGTGGAATGCCTATAGTATAAGGTGTAGTCTAAAGACAATGAAACATGTATACAGCTCAGATGGCTTAGTGGTAAGTCCCATGACTATAGTGTGCATGGTCCAGGGTTCAACACCTGCAATGCTTTAAAAATGTTTTTTACTCCAGAATAAGGCACATTTAATCAGTTGTAAGCATGTTTAAAAGTGTTTGTGTGACATTAAAGCAGCAGTTAAACAGTTAAACAAACTTTAAAACGTATAACCTGTGCACACAAACACAGCCACATCTGCTAACTACTCAGGATATATACATTTCAGTGAAGTAACATCTCACTATGTGCTTACATAACATTACATTCTGTGTTGACTTTAATCTCCAGCACACGTGGGTTTATATGGGTGTTTCAAATGTTTATTATACTGACGAATACTACCTATATACGCAAGCGGTGGTTAAGGTATACTTTTTAACATAATAAACATCCCTGACTTTATTGGGATTTGAACCTCGAAAGCACAGATACTATGCAAATGCTGTAACCTTTACACTATTGACATTAATGTTATTTCCATCTATTTCTTATTTAGATGATTTCTGTGTGTAAGCTAGGCTAAGTAAAGGGCGGAGGCGCCCAAACCCACTGAGCTTCACTTACTCTTGAAATAAAAACATATAACAAATGAAATGAGCGACTATAAATTACATTGCTAACTACATTGGGCATAGACCCTCACTGACACACTTCAAGGGAAACCTTGATGTGTGAATGGGTAACAGAGTATACACCCCTGGGATCATGTGTCCCAGAACCATACAGCCAGGGGGTGGGGGAGCCCCTTCAGTTTTATAGCTGCAAGACCTGTTGGGGAAATTGAATGGTACTGATTTTTCATGTTAACATGCTCTCTTTAGATCACTAAGTGCCCCTATCACCCTCCACCGCCCCAGTCTTCAACAGCTTCCGGCAACTCTGCCTGGAATCACTTCATTGGCTATGCTTGACAGAGGCTCAGCTACTTCATCAATGGTGTGGAGAAAGCCAACACACTGTAGCTATGCTTCTAATTGCCCTTGGGCAGATAGCCTACTACCTAACTGTGAACCTCTAAAGTACAGGCCATCACAGCCATAATATGTGAATAAACAGAGCTTTCAGGTCACAATATACAGTGAAATATCACCATGTAGTCAGAAAACAGCAAGAACATACAGAATACTGATGCTTAATCACTCCAAAAGCCTATCTTGGAAGCTAGAAGACTTGTATAAGTTTAAGGCTTTCTGTTGCTTACCAGTAGGTTACCTACAGGAAAGATGATAAACAAGCACAAATGGGAAACATGCATGCAACACTACCATACCGGCTTATGTGTCAGCCTTAGGCTTTGGAATACTGGCCAAGGCTATTTGCCATGGTGCCTTTTTTAGGGAAGTCTCAAAGGTGAATCCCACCTCCGTAAACAGCACAGTAGCAGAATCAATGAGGGTTATGCTACTCAACACCAGGGGTTGTGATCACAACATGCATGCACTCACAGCACTCCTCAGTATGGACAATGTCAACATCTGTGTAGTAACTGAGACCTGTTTTAAGGCCTCTGAGAGCACACCGGCACTACCAGACTACAACCCATACCAAACATTTCGGACACAGAACATGGACTGACACAGACATGGAGGGGGTGTATCCATATTCATCAGGGATACCTACACCTCCAGGTTAGTGGGGCAGCATGATACCTCTGAGATCATCCATGTGCAGCTAACATCAGCCACAACTGCAATGCAAACTGTGGCCTGGTACAGATCACCCTCCATGACCCAGGAGCACCACTCCACCTACCTGGAGACAGTGGAAAACATTACAGTCCCACCGCACACCCTGGTATTGGTCGATGTCAACTACCCTACATTAACTGGGAAACTTACTCAAGTACTCATTTCCAGGCCCAGCGCTTTCTGGAATTTATCACCTCATATGCATTGTATCAGATGGTAAACTCCCTAACGAGGGGTGGAAACACACTAGAAGTGGTAATCACCAACATGGGCGACAGGTGCACCACAGCGGAGGTAAACCGGTCACTGGTTTGATCTGACCATGAACTGTTCACTGTTTTCACACCAACCATCTCCCCCACCCAGAGAAACCACAGTGTATACCTTTCCTACAGCTACATTCACACTACTAGAGACAGGGGTGGGGGGTTTTGCAGCCCCCATGCTAAGGGAAAACACTGCTCAAGATACAGATGGATTTACAAATGCACTCTATAAGCACCTACAAGGATGTATTTATCATATCATCATTGGTAAACCAAGACTCACTCCTCCTAGACAAGGACACCAGTCTGGTGGACCACTGCAATAAACAGGCTATACAAAAGAAGTAGGACAGTAGTCCAGAAAAACAGAAAATCCCAAGAAGGGCAGACATCCATGACCAGTATTAGTAAGGAACGTAGGTCCCTCATGAAATCATCCAAGGCTAACATCAACAGGAAAATAGGCAAGGATTCAAAAGATAATCACAACGCCTTCTTTGGCTATGTCAAGGATCTAAGTGGTAACACACAAATTTGCATTGTGCCGGTGCAATATAGCACAAAATATACTGACCCTACTGATACCACCAACATCCTTGCAGATACATTCAGTGCAAACCTCACCCCATAAAGAGCCCACAACAATACCCAAAAAGTACAGTATCCCAGACATCAGAGACACACAGGTGGAAATGGCCCACTCTTAACAGCAATACACACCATCAATGGAGGTAGATTATGTCCCAAACTGCATCTTGCAAACACTACTAGACAAACTGACCCCCCACCTAATTAAGCTTTTCAGCCTCAGCCTCTCCACAGGCTACATGCCCATACAATGGTGCGTGGCAATGGTTATTCCACTCCACCAAGGTGGAAACACAACTGACCATGGTAACTACCACCCCATAAGCCTGACTTGCCTGGTCTGCAAAGCTATGGAGCGCATCCTCATGGCACTCATTAACAAAGACATTGGTAACCTCCAAACACTCGACTTAATCCAGGTCAGCTTGGTTGAGTGCAGTTCATGCCTAATGAACCTGTTTGACATCTTACAGACAGTCACCAAGACATTAGATGAGGGGAGAGGTGGTTCACACATACTACCTGGACCTCACCAAGGTTTTTGACACCATTCCTCATTCAGGTATTATTGATAAACTCACCAGCCTGTACCATACACCCATACATCACAGGATGGGTTGCCAATGGGCTTACACACAGAACCCACATGGTACAACTAGCGGTCCCCAGGTCCAACTCTTAACCAGTCACGACTGGTGTCCCACAGGACTCAGTCCTGGGACCCCTACTGTTTGGCATATACTTCTCAGAGGTACAAGCAAACGCAGATGGACTATGGCAGACCATGTTTGGCAATGACTGCAAACTGGGAGCCATACTTGACAGTCCAGCTGACACAGACATCCTTTAAGGGGACTCACAGAGGCCATTACAGGGTGTCAAAGTCATGGCCTTCAGATAAGTGCCACAAACTGCATGGTCATTCCATTGTGGAATATTAAGTACCCACATTTTAACACATAAGTGGCAGCCACTTTAATACAGACAAGGTAATAGGGTATCTGGGGACTAAGGTAGATAGAGATCTATCCTTTGACAATCATATCTCCAAAGTAGATAGGACATCCTTCTATGTAGGCCATCTGATTACTAAAGGGTTCGCATCTTGACATACTGAGGTTATAGTACCCCTTTACTCATCACTCATCAGTCCCATCATAGAGTATAGTAACCCATTTGGAATGTACTTCAGAAGACACATCCAACAGCTGGAAGGTCCACGAATGTACCGCGCCAAGAAGATTACTGGTCTCAAACATATGTCCTATGCAGCCAGACTGAATAAACTCCTACTTTACTCAGTGGTATCCCGTTTACTTGGAGATGATCTCTGCTGACCAACAAAGCCATGTCAAACTCAGGCTTAATGGATATGCTCCACCTATGGGAATCCATGTCACAGTGAGCCACACGCTGTAGTGAGCTGAACCTTGCCACAACAATAACTGGAAGATGCTGGAGGGATGGATTCCTGTCACAGAAACTCCCCATATTTTGCAACAACATCCCTAATTACATTATACAGAGCCTCTCACTAACACTCTTCAAGAGAAACCTTGAAGAGTGGATGGGGAATAGTAGATACACCCCAGGGATCCCGCCATTGGCTCTGCTCCACAGAGAGACAGTTAATGAATCAATGGGGTGGCAAAAGCTGACACATTTTGGCTAGGCTTATGAATGCCCTCAGGCAGTTAACCAAGTACCTACCTATGAACCTATACATACAGTATCAGCACATGCTGATAGCTTAATTTACTGTTAAGGTGTTGACTTACCTTGTGCCAATAGCTGTTGTGTGTGCAATATTTGAGGGCTGCCTATGTTGGATGCACACAGTAGACTGCCTATACATGACAATTTACAGGAAGTCTTGTATGTGTGCCACCCATTTGTACTGTGTGTGCAGGTGGAGAAAGGTGTCAGTCCCTAGGTGCCTACATTGTCAGAGTGTGTGTGCTATACGTTCCCTCCATTCCAAGGCATGGGCATACTGGGCATGCCTCCATCTGCCTACTGGGGCTGGCTCAAGGTGTTCATGGTCTGAGTACCTCTGTGCCTGTGGAGCCCTTGGCAATGGTGGTGGGCTGTGAGGGCCTTCACCATTCTGTCCCTGTTGCAGCTGTTTCCGCAGGATCATATTGTGTAGCATGGCACATACTATGAAGATGTGGGCACATGTGCCTGGAGGGTACTGCAAGGCTCCACCAGATATGTCCAAGCAATGGAACCATAATTTAAGCATCCCAAACACACACTCTATGATGATTCTAGTTTGTGCGTGTGCCTCGTTATGGCGTTCCTGCATGGGTGTGTGTGCATTGCTGATGGGAGTCATCATCAACGGTTCCAGTGCATAGCCAGCATCCCCCACCAGGTGGCCATATGGGATGTCCCCCCTGGCAAATACCTGTTACAGCTGTGAGGCATGCCAGATGTGGGAGTCATGTTAGCTTCCAGGGCTGCCAGCACACACATCCATGATAATGCCCTGGGCATTGCACATGACCTGGCAGTTGATGGAGGGGTATCCTTTGCGGTTTATGTAGCACCTACCCTGCTCACTGGGTGGTGACTTGATGTGCATGTGCGTGCAGTCTATTGCACCCAGTACCTCTGGGTATTCTACCACATGGTGGAAGAGACACATATTGCTGGCCAACTCCTCCTGCATTCGAGGGAAGTATATGTGTTCATTGGCATGTGGTAACATGGTATCCAGGAACTGGTGAAGTACCCTGGATGCTGATGCCTGTGAGATCCCCATGATATCCCCAGTTGGCTTTTGAAAGGTACCTGTAGCTAGCATTCTCGGGCTTACACATACCTTCATATCCACTGGGATGGGTTCCCCTCTGTTTGTTCTGGCTCTGAGGCGTGGCCGGCACAGCTCCACAAGTTGCTGTAGGGTGTCCCTGTCCACCCTGTAATGCTCTACTATCTCCAGATCATGTAGCCCCTGGTAGGTTACCCTGGGTCTGAACACTCTTCTCCTCATCTGGTGCCTGAGGTGGTTGTGTATATCATCCTCCACACCACCTTCAGTCTCCAACACATGCTGATGGATCAAAGCTATGGCAGCCCCTAACATACACATACTAAAAGTTCCCCGTCTGTATACACCAATGGTGCAGAGTGTATGGGAATACACAAGTGTGTGTGAGATGCTTTCACACTTTATACTATTTTGCTATGGATGCTGCTGATGTCATTGAGTGTGTATCAGCAATTCCAGCTGCACAGTATCTTAATTATGGGTTTTACAGTGAGTACTGCAAGTGTGGGGCATTTAATATGGAGATATGCTTGCCTGCCTTGATTAATCTGTTCCCTTTAATTCACTTTTAAACCTGGATCCCGTCCCATTATCAGGCATGCATCCACCTGCGTCTTTCTTGTTTTGTACTTTTCCTACCCAGTCATGTGTTGCAAAACGTGTCTTGTAGCTGATATACTGCAAATCCTCTTTGTTCTGCTGTGACATTTTACTGTTTCCTTTGCAGTACAGCCCCTCCCCATTCCTGTACTGCAGGTATCTGCTTGCAGCCTTGTTAGCTGTTGTCAATGGCCCACTGTAGGTTCCTAGGTGTTAATTAGTCATTTGTACTCCAATTTCCCTGCTGCAGCATTTCCTTATTTCTTTCCTATATCCTTCCTTTTCAGCTCTGGTGTGTGCCACGCAAACCAGTTTACCGGGTTTAAGCATGTTTTCATCTCCGTTCACATGCATACTCGGTTACCTTGTGTACTCTCAGCTAAGCAAAGCTATAGCCAGTTTGACACACCCCTATCCTGCAGCTTTGCTTAGCTACAGGCAAACCAGATTAGCAATGCTCCAATGTGCTTACAGCAAAGGTGACACACCCCTCTCTTGATGTCATCTTTATCTCAAGGGCACACCTCGGTGTTATAATGCTACATTGTGAGGAGCATCCTTACACCAGCGGGGAATCTGTGATTCACTATTACTCCTCTCATTTGCATGTCATTGCCTACGAATTCCTAGCTACTGTGCAAAACACTGTCACAGCCCCTTAGCAACCCTTGCACCATGGTGTGGTGTAACATGCTGCCATTGACTATTATGGGCAAATCATGATATGTGTTACATTGCAGTTTTATTCTATATTTTTCTATTTTTCTTGCGATCCGGTTTGCGCGCCACTGCCCTGCGCTTAAACTTCGCGATAGTGCAAAAAATGAAATTAAATGTTCTTTTTATATTTTGTACATTTTTTATGCCAATGGCTATATATTTAGCCATTGACATATATTAACAACATAATACATGTGTTTGGCTGGCTGTCATGGCTCCGATTTTATGTTTGCAAAAATGTAAACCGTTATTTTACGGTTTACATTTTTGCATGCTTACACTACGCCTGCATTACTTCCTGGATCGCTAAATACCTTCATTTGCATGCTACACTGCTGCAACTGGGGTAATTAGCATACAAGGGCTGGAAGCTGTGCGGGCGTAGCGTACACAGGTAGTGCACGTGGAAACAGCTCATACCTGGATCGCTCGCGGGCCATATTTGGTCTTGGAATGCCAATGCTACGCCTGCACTTGGCGCAAGCTTCTTGAATCCCAGGGAGTGTTTGTAATAGTGTTCTCCTAAGCAGCATAAAACTGTTAAACAATAACAGCACATAATATAAAACAAACAACCACATACTGTATATACAAAAAAAACCCACTTTAATATAAACTTCATCATTAGCACTTTCATCTCCAAAATGAGACTTGCTGAGACTGAAGTTATACACAATCACAAACACTATACAGTTAAAATTCATATAACTAGTCATATGACATAGTCATGAAACTAATGTTTCAATTGTTTTCTTTATAAATAAATGTACAAATTTTCAAAATCATTAATACCTGGGCTATGAAAAGCATCTAAAATGACTTTCCAACAATATTCACACCAGTCAAGATAATGTTCAGCATTTAATCTGTACACATAATTAACTATATACTCAATAATAACAAATGAAAAACGTTTACCCTCCCTATATACACTTGCATGTCTGCTAAATGCATTATCATCATCTTTAATCTTCATTACATGCATATGCTTATATATTCTATAATGAAGCTCTATAGTAGGTCTTCCACACTGAAAGCCTCACAAAATGTGTAGACATCAAGATAGACTACATATTTGGACTTACATGTTAAGTTACCCAAAATATAAATCTTCCTGTCTCTAATTCTAATAATTCTACTTTCTTTAATATAGTTGCAGTAATTACAATCATAGCATTTAAACATAATGTTCATCTGTTGGCACTAGATGGTGATGTAAGATTACTCAGCCTACTATGGAAAATATCTTTCAGATTTTTGCCGCTCTGCCTTACAAACTGGGGCTCTTCACCGATCTCATCTTTAGTATCAGGAAACCCATTTAAAATTTTCCAATTATTTTTTAACAATTTGGTAAGCTACCATAAATAATAAATTTTTCCAATTATTTTTAACAACATGGTAAGCTACCATAAATAATTTACACTTTTTAAGAAATGGCAGCTTGTATGCTATCCAACATTATACCATAACAGGGTTGTTATAGCTCACTGTGGCTAAAACTAGATAAAAACCATTCCTCTCACACCTTCCCCGACCTCACTTATCCCCTCCCATTTCTCTTGCTATTCCATCCACCCCATGTCCATTTTGTGATGTCACAGGTACATCAGTAGGGGAGACTGTCTTGTGTTCCTGACTTGGATGCTATTGCATCATACTAACAATGCTTTGCTTAAATAAAAGAAAAGCAGAATTAAAAATGTAGCATATTCTAACAGTCTGTTTACAGAATACTGGCGTTTGTACAGTGATTTCTAGAATAGAGGACAATCGCTCTGATTTCTAGATAGCACAGAAAAAGAACAGTAGGATAGCTGGCAACTCTACACCACCATTTTGTTCACTATTTGCAGCCCTTGATTTTCAGCACTCACTTTGGGCATCACATACTATACCTAAACTAGTGACTTGGTTGAGTGAAAAATTAAATCTGAAGATAGAATCCAAAAACTCCAAATGCACATTCTTTTCTTTATTCAACTGTAGACCAACAACATGCATGTGTCTTTCTGGAGTACAGACTGCTATCTCCATCCAAAGTCTGCGACTGACCATAATGACAACATCATATGCACAACACAGAAAAGCATGCAAAGGAATGCCATGAGGCATTCCCACATAATATTTATGTAGCATCATACATGATTAATAACAAAAGTGAAAAAAACTACTTAGGGGACCCATCTCTCCATAAATTCCATCCCTGTATGGTGATTGGTATACTGAATACTTTTTTAAACCTGAAGCCATCACCAGAGTACCCTAAACTCTGCTTGCATGCTCCAAACTGTTAAATGTCTTGTGAGTATCACAACACAGCAAATAGTCTACCCCTTTGTACAAGAAAGTATAATCAACTACAGTATTATCCAGTAATAACATATCTTGATGTTGAATACTCAGAGCACCATAAACATCATCAGGCAATGCATTACAAAGATGAGAACAAAGCTTAACTATATGCTACAGAATTCTGTTTACAGAATACTGGCATTTGTACAGTGTTTTCTAGAATAGAGGACAGTGAGCTATTCTGTAAACCCAAATGACACATAGCCCACAAACTCAGTGTGCCACTCAACCACAGCCCATAAGGCATAGCAACGTACCCAACACTCTAGTCATAGGTGACTCTATAGTCAGGCACACTGATGTTCCACTCACTAGGCTAAACAAGGAGAAAGTTACTGTCAGCTTCCTGTCAGGTGCGAGGATCCACCACATAACGCATGCACTCAGGTCACTCCACAATAAGTACAAATATGACACTGTCATTGTCCATGTTGGTTTGAATGACCTGAGGCATACCTCCCTGGACTACATGAAAAGAGACATGGAGGAGCTCTTCGATCTTGTATCCCAGGCAGGTATGACCCTAACCCTGAGTAGCATCCTGCCATCACCCAGAATGATACCACAGGACAAGGACAAAATGATTGACTTCAACAACTGGCTAAGCTTCTGGTGTCATTCTAAGGGGATCCAGTATTTGTCTGCCTGGGACGACATGATCGACAGACCACGAAGCTTTGCCAGAGATGGCCTGCACCTGTTGCCCTTAGGATTCCGGATACTGGCTAAGGCTCTTGCCACCCCTATAGTGCCTTTTTTTAGACAAAGTTCAAATGACAAAGTCACTACCGTAACAGGTACAAGCAAGCAAAATCTGAGGGTAATGCTACTCAATGATAGAAGTCTAAACCTCAAAATGCACTCACTCGAGGCACTCCTTAAAATGGAGAACATTGACATCTGTGCAGTGACCTGGTTCAAAGCTCCAGAGAGCACCCCTGCATTACCAGGCTAAAATTCATACCACACATTTCGGCCACCTAACCAAGAACGAAGCACTAAAGCCAGAGGCGTGTCCATATTCATTAAGGATATCCACACCTCCAGGCTAGTTGCACAGCATAATGCATCCGAGATTATCCAAGTGCAACTAACTCTGGGCAAGACCGCAATCCAAATTGTAGCTTGCTACAGAGCCCCCACCATGCCCCAGGATTCCCACTCCTCATTTCTTGATACACTGAAAAGTATTAGGGTACAACCCAACACACTAATAATGGGCGATTTCAACTAACCCACCATTAACTGGGAAAACTACTCATGTACCAATTCTTTTGCTCAATGTTTTCTAGAATTCATAAATTCCAACGCCTTGGATCAACTTATTTACACCCCCACCAGGGGCAGCAATATCCTAGACCTGGTCATTACCAACATGAGAAACCAGTGTTCCACACCAGAGGTCAATTCCTCATTGGTCAGATCCGACCACAAGCTAATCAGCCTAGAAATCCACATCCCACCCCCAATTAGGGAAACCATCGTAAAAAACTTTTCCAAAGCCAACTTCACACTTCTTAAGACAGAAGTGGCAAACTTCATGACACCCATGCAGCTGGACAATAGAGGTATGACTGCTGAATCCTACATAAATGCACTTTATAAGCACTTACACGAGTGCATGGATCATGTTATCCCTAACAGAACCAAGATGTTATCCTCCAAAAAAGGAAGCCAATCTGGTGGTCCCCTGCCATAAACAAACTCTACAACAGAAGAAAGAAACTGTTGCAAAAAAAGAGTAAAATCCCATGACTGGAGGAACTCCATGGTCAACCTCAGTAAGAAGCTGAGATCCCTCATAAAATCCTCCAAAGCTAGTTTCGAAAACAAAATTGCCACTGACTTTAAAAACAACCACAAAGCATTCTATAGCTATGTCAAGAATCTCAGTGGGAACACTCAAATCTGCTCTGAGATACAGCACAATGGCGCTAAATATACAGAACCAACTGATATTGCCAACATCCTAGCAGATAGGTTCAGTGCTAACTTTACCCCCCTCTCAACCCCTAGAGGGACCATCTCTATACCGGAAGAATGCAAAGTTCCTATAATCACGGCTGCACAGGTAAAAAACACACTCTCCAAAGCCAAGAACACAGCATTCATGGGACCTCATAATATCCCAGGCTACATTCTACATGGACTACAGAATGAACTGGCACCCTACCTAAGTACCATGTTCAATCATAGCCTCACCTCAGGCTTTGTACCCACTGACTGGCGCACCGTGACGGTTATTCCACTCCACAAAGGTGGAGCCACGATGGACCCTGGGAACTCCCACCCCATTAGACTGATGAGCTTGGTCTGCAAGGCCATGGAACGTATCATCATGGAACTCATAAACAAAGACATTGGTAATCTCCAAACTCTGGACCCTACCCAGTTAGGGTTTGTCCTGACTTCTTTGAAGCAGTCACCAAAGCCACAGATGAGGGTACAATGGTTCACACAGCTTATCTAGATCTCGCCAAGGCTTTTGACACCATCCCCCACTCTGGAATTATAGATAAGCTCACTAAACTAGGTATAAATCCTTATATCACAAGATAGATTGCCAAATGGCTCACGGACAGAACCCACACTGTGAAAGTAGCAGATTCCAAATCTGACTTCAGCCCAGTGACAAGTGGAGTACCACAGGGCTCAGTCCTGGGTCCTCTCCTGTTTTGTAATTATTTCTCTGAAGTGCAGGCTAACACAGAAGGTCTTTGGCTAACAAAGTTTGCAGATGACTGCAAACTAGGAACCATAATCAAAACTCTTAACGATGTGGACAAACTACAAAAGGGCCTCACTGAGACAGATACCTGGTGTCAAAGCCATGGCCTGAAGCTCAATGCCAAAAAGTGTATTGTCATCCCCTTTGGTAAAAACTTTGTACCCATGAACTACCACATAGCTGGTAGTCTACTTAATGCTGAAAATGTGATAAGAGACCTTGGGACACAGGTGGACAGTAGTCTCTCCTTTGATAATCACATCGCCACAGTGCTCAGGAAATCCTTCTACGTGGCTCATCTCATCACAAAAGGATTCTCATCCAGAAAAAAAGAGGTCATTGTTCCCCTCTACTCATTACTCATTAGACCCATTATAGAGTACAATGCCCCTTTTGGTATGTACCTCACAAGACATCTACAACAACTGGAAAGACCACAGAAATACCTCACAAAGAGGATTACTGGCCTCAAACAGATGCCCTACACAGACTGTCTCAAAAAACTACAGCTTTACTCCATCGCATATTGCCTAATCAGGGGCGAGCTCTGCCTAACATACAAAGCTATGTCAAACCCAGAGCTGTTGGACATGCTCCACTTGAAGAAATCCCAATCCATCTGAGCTACATGCCCTAGGGACCTAAACCTTGTCACCACAATAAACAGAACATGCTGGAGGGATAGATTCCCGTCCCAGAGACCTCCCATACTCTGTAACAGACTACCTATCTATGTCAAACAGAGCTCCTCATTAGCACTCTTCAAGAAAAATCTTGATGATTGGATGGGAAATGGGAAATTCACCCCAGAGATCACTTCTGTGGCTCTGCTCGATAGGGGCACAGGAAAATAATTTTCTTGGGTGGCGAAAGCCAGGGTACATTTTTTGCTAGGCTTATATAGGCCCTAGGGCCAATAGCCTAGTACCTACCTATGAACCTATGAACCTATAAGAGTTCCATGAAGACTTTGTAGTCCATATTGCATAATGGAGTAGATCACTAATTACTAAGTGCCATCTTAAGTCCCTTTTTCCATATGAATTTGCTATCTACAGGATTAAGATGTTATAGAAATCATAACTAAAGCCATCCAAGCCTGGAATGCTGTTAACACTGACTAACTGCAATTACACTGACTTCTTATCACAGTAGTTAACTCACCCATAGTAATGGACATATCCAGTTTAGTCACTAACATTAGAACTAAACTGAAATGCTGTCCAAGGGAAATCTGATGTAATACCCATAAAATAATATAGTTTCAGGTTTTTGTCTAAATTCCACTATATCACTATAACTCCCCACTGGCTCTCTTTCTTTTTGCCCCTGCCAAAGTTATTAGATATTACTAATATACTCAAGGCAGGCTATAAGCCTTTACCCTGCTCATAAATGAAACTGCCACACTTTGCTTCCTACGTGTTCCATCTGCTAACTCTTCGCTTTGCTGTTAACCTCCCAAGGCTTGCCAATAAATGCTTACTATTGACCAGCAGGTATGTAGCTGACTTCAATCAATCAAAGTTACCCTATATGCTTTTAATTAATTAATACAATTGCAACATACAGTTGTCCATGACTCTTTTGTAATTTGTATTAAATGCTTTCTAGTAATTTATTTGTCATGTAGGTTAGTTGCACTCCTATTACAGGTTACGGTGATGAGTGGCTGCAGCCCCTTTTCTACTGTATTAATGCAAACAGTGGACTGCTATCATAAACATACTTAAACATCATACAACAACCCTTTACTACTATATTAATACAAACAGGCGGACTATTGTCATAAACATATTTAAACACACCATGCAATTTAGCAGTAGAAATGATCCAAGACACTTTAAAAATCAAGTGTACACTGCCACATGTTTAAATGGTGTGTCATTCACCTTCTGCTACTAGAATTTAACAAGCTAATACTGTCATATTTTAAAATTATACCTTTTCCCTGAACTGATTTTTTTACATTTTACTTTTAGCTACTTATTCAAAGCTGTCTTGCTTCAGACTTCAGTACATGCAGAAAGTGATTGTCGTCGACTACCATGAGAGATGTCTGTTTACATTCTACTTCACTCCATTCCTCTCCCACACCCAATTACCCAGCAACCCCCAGTATCATTACATTTATTTGCTCTTACCTCCACCCACTCATTCTAGTATCGTGTAAGCTGTTAAAGAAATATTAATTTAAACCACTCTTCTTAAACTTAAGATATTTAATTACGTAAATCAAATATGAAGGGGAAAGGTGGTGGTACTGCTTTAATATTTCCCTATAACTACCACATTTTCCACTACAACAGTCCAATACCAAAATTCAGTTCAGCAGAGCTTCTTCTTGCTTTCCTGAAAATAAACAAATATAAACAAATATGTATTACTGACCTTTACATCCCCCCTGGTGACAATACAACTAGACTGGAAGATATCCTATATTAGATATCCATAACACTTCCACAAGAAATAATCCTACTAGGTGATATGAATGTCAATAGGTTGGACATAAACTCTAACTCCCCTATATCTATCATGAACTTAATTTGGTTTCACACAACTAATTAATAGCCCCACACATTATAGCAAGACATCAAATTCCCTATCAGACTGGATCCTTTTATAGGACCCTAGGAAATACACCAACTCAGGTACATTGTCAGACTGTCAGTGACCATCTCCCAGTCTATACAACCAGACATTCTCACACATCCACTTAAACAGCACATTTATACAACAACACTAAACCTGTCCAAGTGTAACCCTGAAATATCTATTACTACCCATATCTATTAACTGGGACAGCCTAAAAACCCTGATCTTATATGATGCTGTAAATGAATTCAGTATAACTTTCATAAATATCCTAAATAGCCTTGCAAAGCCTAGAAGGATGAGGCTAAACTGAATAAAACAATCTGGCTATCTAAAAATAGTAGAATGTTAATACATTATAGGGAAAAGCATGGAAACAATGTTAAAAATATAAAATACCACAATATCTTAAAAAACTTCAGAACATTCTGCAACCATACCAAAAAACAAATAAATGAAAACAAAAATATACTATAAAAACATTCAGAGCAATAGTAAACACAACCCGGTAACAGACTACATCCCAGACAAAATTCAACCCTAACCCTGCTCACAATAACTCACTACGTGAAACTGTCATATAATTCAACTCTTAGTTTGTAGATAGTATAGCATCCGTAACCAAGGATTCCTCATCATCTAATCCCAACCCTGCCCAACAGACACTTATCACCACATCCACGTTCATGTTCAAACCTGTGCCTATATCCTATATAAAACTACTCTTACACAAACTCAAACAATGTGTTATTTCATCTGATGACCTTCCAAGTGAGTACCTTAAAACAGCAGCAAATGGGATTGCCTGTCTTATCTCAATCCTTATAAATAGGTGCATCCAGGAATCCCACACTCCCTCTCTCTGGAAAAAATCACACATTATCCCTCTACACAAAGAAGGAAATTAAACAGACACTACTAAATTTAGATTTATAGCATTCTTATCCCCCCTCTACGAAATACATGAAAAATGTATTCAAAAACTAATACAAACCTATATTCTGTAAGAAGAATTCCTACCTCCGAATACAACACAGCTTCCATCCCTCCCATAGTACTAACATTGCACTTTTAACCTTCATAGGTACTGTCAATAAAGCAAGAGATAACAGCAAACTAGTCTCCTACTTAACTAATCTTCAACTACAGCCTCAAAAAGCTTAAGTGCCAGGTCAATGGAGGGCTGCAATGGTCATTCCTCTTCATAAAGGTGGACCAACAACCAACCCAAGGAACTACAGACCCATCTATCTGGCAAGCCTGATATGCAAAGCCATGAAACAAATTGTCATGGAAATGATCAGCAAGGACATTGGCAACCAACAGACAATGGACCCATCCCAGTATGGCTTTCTTAAAGGAAGGTCTTGCCTACTCTGGTAGACATCTTCCAGAGGGTCACCAATGCTATGTATAAGAGGAGAACAGTGCATACCACCTACCTTGACCTGGCAAAGGCATTCAGTACAACACCCCACTCAGGTATCATTAACAAACTCTCAGAACTAGCCATAAATCCATACGTAACTCATGGGATTTCTGGCTGACTAACAGATAGGACCCAATAAGTCAGGATCAGTGAAAATACCTCCAACAGGAGACAAGCCACCAGTGGATTACCCCAAGGCTCCGTGTTGGACCCATTCCTGTTTGGCATCTAATTCTCAGAAGTAAAAGCTAATGTCAAAGGCCTCTAGCTCAGCAAGTTCACAGATGACTGTAAATTGGGTTCTATCACAGAGTCCACCTGTGACAGCAACAGCCTGCAAGGGGGTCTAACACAAACAAATAACTGGTACAAAAGCCACGGATTAAAACTCAAAGTGAAGCATTATAGTACCCTTCAGGAAATGATCCACCCAAGCTAATTATTCCATTGATAAAACATTGCTAAGAGTTCACCCGATAGTTAGGGATCTGGGAACATGTGTAGAAAGTAATCTGGCCTTCAACCATCAGAAAGCCAAGATAGTATGAAAATCATTCTATGTCACCCAACTCAGAAGCAAGGGTATGGCATCCAGGTCCAAGGAAGGTATAGTACCACTCTACTAAGCCCTTATCAGACCCATCACTGAGTACAATGCCCCCTTTGGCATGTACTTAAGCAAGCACTTGCAACCCTTGGAATGCCCTGAAAGGGTCCTCACTAGGAGAATCAAGGGTATGAATACCCTGTCCTACACAGATCACCTTAAGGCCCTATCTCTAAACTCAATCTCCTACATTTTACTGAGAGTTGATCTATGCATAGCATATAAGGCATCCTCAGACCAAGCTCTTATGGACCTCTTGCATGCCTGCGAAACAAACATTACCAGAAACACTAGATCCAAGGACCTGAACCTTTCCTGGAAGATAAATAGTATATGCTGAAGAGACCAATATGTGTCTCAAAGGATCCTTGCACTATGGAATAATCACTCCATCTATGTAAGGTAGAGTTCATCCCTGACCCTTTTCAAAAGAAACCTTGATTACTGGATGGGAAATCACAAACTCACCCCTGATCTGGCTGACATGTCTCTAATAGACAGAGGCTAACAGTAAATAAATGAATCCCCAAGTAACATATCCCCTCACACATAACCTGTACCTACTTCTTTTCTAACATACCCCATCATATAAGTGTCTAAAGAACTCTGGGACAAAACTGGAGTGTGTTGCACAGCTAGACTTGTATACACCTTGGTTGTCATTAGCCTAGAATAAACCTATGAACCATGAGCTGCTGTGTACAATGAAAATACAACAGCATTGAATTTGCTATTGTGAGCTGTACTACTAAAAAAACAGTCCGTTAACTAAGCCAACTTATTCAGTTCTCCCTGCTTTCAGTCCTTCCTTGTCCTTTTCTGTTTTTGTGGTATACCACCAAGGTTAGAATCCAGTGATGAACCACCATGATCCAGTCTTAGAAGCCCCCTCTTAGAAGTCCAGCAATATTCACCCTGCATGTCCTCTTTCCACTATATGTTCTCAAATCTTATCTTTCTTATTCTCACCCTTTGCATTGTCACAGTCAACAAATGCTGAAAATCCTCATCTTCTTTGTTCATTACACTTTTTCTATCAGCAGTACTAGTATGCAAGGAAGGGTTTCTGCAGTAGTTCTATGCTGTCAGGCCAGAGAAGCACTGTATCTCAGAGGTAGTATACCCTGATTCTCTCCTTTTTTCTGAGGATTGCTTGTATTTACTGATGCGGACTGTTATCAGGTAAGTTTTTTCTTGCTTTATTGCATTTCTGACTGACTGAACATGAACATTGGCTATCCCCTCAGCATTCTTTGCTTCATTTGTTTCTCACTCCATCTCCTTATAAGAAATATGATGTTCCAGGCATTTCCAGGGTACGTTTTCATAGGTTTGTAGGTGCATAGGAGATTACAAGGTTACCAGATATAGAATCTATAGGGGCTAGAGGATGGCATAGGTCTGTGCCTATGCTTTGAGTATTTTACAGATTGCTCTTGTCCATAAAGGACATAGGCACTACCCCAGAAGTGAATTTGTGATTGCCTGTCCATTGATCCAAACTGAATCCATTGATCCAAACTGCATTTGAAGAGGGCCAGGGAAGGGCTCTGCTTAATGTGAATAGGAAGCCTTTTCCAAAGATGGGGTAATCTATGAGACACATATCTGTCCCTCTAGCATGTTTTGTTTGTGTTGCAGACTAGGTTTAGATACCTAGATTAGGTGACATTCATGCTGCTTGTCCTGCAGATGTGCAACAGCCCAGTCAGTGCTGGATTTGTGACCACCTTTTAGGTTAGGCATAGTTCACCCCTTAATAATCAGTAGGACACAGTGTAAAGGGATAGGGCTTTTAGTCTATCCATATAAGACATGTTGTTTACACCTTATATTTTCTTTGTGAGGAACTTCTGAGGTCGCTCCAGCTGCTGTAAGTGCCTAGTCAAGTAAATACCAAATGGCACATTGTACTCCATTATTGGTCTAATGAAGGCTGAGCACAGTGGGACTATAATTTCCTTGGGATCTGGATGCCATACCTTTACATATAAGCCGTGCCATATAGAAGGACTTCCTTATCACTGTGGACACATGGAGGTCAAAGTTCAAGCTACTATATATTCTGTGTACCTAAATCTCTCACTTCTGAGTCTACTCTTAGGAGTGTACTATTAATGTTGTAATTTGCAGGGATATTTGACTTCCCAAAGGTATGATTAAGCATTTTTTTGCATTTAGTTTTAGGCCATGACTCTAGCATTAGTCATTTGTTTGATTTAGACCCGCCTGAAGGATATCTACATTATTGGGGGATTCAATAACTGACCCCAGCTTGCAGTCATTGGCAAACATTGTCATCTAGAGGCCTTCCACATTAGTCTTGACTTCAGAGAAGCATATTTTGAATAGAAGTGGTCCCAGCACTGAGCACCAGTAGTAACTGGCCTCTTGCTGGACCTGGATTCACCAACTTTATCAACATGTGTCCTGTCCTGTCTGTTTGCCAATTGGTTATCCATCTGATGACATTATTTATTTATTTATTTATTTATTTATTTATTTATTGGCATTTGTTTACCGGGAAAGTCCATTGGGCTAAAAGAACCCATTTTTATGGGAGGCCCGGGGAGAAAAGCTCCACAAAGTAAGTTAGCACAACAGTACATAAAATATATACAACAGTTAGCAGACAACAATCAGTATAATAAAAACAGACATTATTATACAAAATTCGAAAAGAGTGTGAAAACACATATGTACAGAATTGTACAGGTTTAATTTGCAAACAGTATAATAGAAACAGACTGTATTATATACAATAACTTTGCAAGTACATGGTATGTACAGATTTGTGTAGGTAAGAGTTACAAAGTAATGAAGCAATTGTATTATACAATAAGTGCAAAATAAGAAAAAGAAAAATGGTGGCTTGGCAGTATTTTCTAGGTATTCAGAGAATATACGCAGTACAGTAATACAGAGTGGGAAGGAGTTATAGATAGTGAGGTAAAGGCAAATTACAAAGTGAAAGATAAATTTTTTGTTTTGAGTGGTGCTAGAAGGTTTAAAAAAAGTGAAGATATAAATTCAGGTATGGAACACTTAGGGTGTACAGAGTCACGTTATGGATGGATCAGAACTGAGACATCTGCACTGCCATAGGGTGGAGAGGTGCTGCTGCAAAGATTTTTTAAAGGAAGATATATTACTGGAGGTTCTGATAGCTAATGAGAGAGAGTTCCAAAGTTTGGCAATATTGAAGGAGTACAACATGTCATCGCCTGGGAATTTAGACTTGTTTACTTTCAGAAGTTGATTTTTAGATCTAAGTGGTCTATTTGGGTGACAGTGGGTTTGGATGGAAGAAAGGGCAGGGCAGTCTGTAGGTCTGAAGATAATTTTGTGTGCTGCGAGTAGATGTAGATAGGTTAGTTGGTTTGGAAGTTCAAGCCAGTTAGGGCAATACAGTGATGTGAAGAGTATTTTGTGTTTGTTGCAAACTTGGCTACCTTGTTATGACATGACTCAAGCTTGGTTTTTAGTGTGGAGTGGATGTTAGTAAGAAGGGGAGCACCATAGAGAATAAAAGGTAGAAGAAAGGTTAGGGTGAGGACATAGGCACCGAAAGCTGTTAAAGACAAGGGGGGACAGAGGGTGACAGGGGCACTTAGTGAACTAAAAAGGGTAATTTTTTATAACTATTTGCTACCACAACATAGGTTCACTTGGAGGACATTTTAAGCTTAGTCAATTCCCTTTTGGTGCTTGAATTAACATTTTCTGATTGGTCTTAGCTATCCCCATGGCTGATAATTGTATATTAGCCATAGTCTAGGAAGAACAACTGTGATCATACCATAGATAATTTGAGGGGGCAATGTAACAGATGCAGCATTTAGGAACTGCCTCTATCCATTAGTGGCATGAGGGGAAATTCTGGAGTACATTTTCTATTACCCATCCTTAGATCCAAGTTGCATTTGAATATGGATGGATGAGCTTTGCTTTATTTTTATGGATAGTCTGTTCCGGAACAGTGGTAGCCTCTGTGATATATATCCATCTCTCCACAACGTTCAGTTTAGATACCTAGAATGAGTATTTCTGATGCCATTTGACTTGCTGATGTTCAATAGGTCCATCTGTATTATGTCAGAGAATGCTTTGTATGCCAAACATGTCACCTCTAAGCACTCTGTAGGATACTGAGTATAGTAATAAATCTTTCAGGTGGTTCATGCAAGACCTATTGTTTAGGACTTGTATCCTCTTAGTAAGGTATCTCTGAAGGTATTCCAACTGTTGCATGAGGCTGGACAGATACATGCCAAAGTGGGCATTATACAAAATGATTGACATAATGAGAGCTTTGTAAAGGGGGACAACAACATCTCTAGATCTAGTCACAATCAGTTTGTTTATAAGCTGTACAATATAGAAAGGCTTTCTTATGACTCTGGGCACATGTTGGTCAAAAGTTAGGTCACTGTACACACAAGTTCCCAAATGCCAAACAATTGGATCAGTTATCAGAGGGCATTGACATGATTTTGACACCAGTTATTATTTGGGACAAACCTTCCTGCATGATGGTTAAGTCATTTGGGGATTCAATAACTTCTCCTAGCTTGCAGTCATCTCAAACTTAGCTGGCCAGAGGTCTTTGGTATTTCCTTTTACTTTTGAGATGTATATGCCAAACAGAAAGTCTCAGCACCGAACCCTGGGGGACTCCATTGGTGACTGGTCTCTTCCCGTTTTGATCTCCTGCATCCTGTGAGCCAAGCTGGCAATGCAGCTGGTGACGTAAGTGTTTGCTCCTACATTATTCATCTTTTGTACTACACCTGAGTAGGGGATTGTGTCTAAAGGCTTGGCCAGGTCAAGGTAATGTGGTGTGAACTGTTTTACCTTCATCCATTGCTTTGGTAACAAGAGTAAAGCTTATAATTTGCCCATGATTATGAGCCTTTCACACTTTCCTCTGGGCTGTTTTCAAACACATTTTTAGGGCCATGCATACATGTTTGCATTCCTTGATTCACCTTCCTGATTGTATTCAATTATATTCCTTGTATAATACAGCACACTTGTTAGACTTAAGTTAGAGCGCATTTTAAATTTATTGTTTAAACATTTTTCCAGTAGGCAATGAAACAAAACGCATGCACCAATAATGACAAAACTGTCCTATTCAGAACATTTCCATGATAACAGTCTACTTCTACACACAATATATAAATACAGAATCACAGTAGAGTGTAAGCCATAGACATGTTGCACAGCTTCTTGAACATATTGTCAATTGGGGGTGGGGCAAAATGCCCAAAACCAGTGATACATTTTAAACATTGCGTGTATAATTTTGGAAAGTTGCTTGCATAAACTGTTGTTACCACCATGCATTTCTCTGCCAAGTCTTGCACCTAGAAACCTGTGCACTACAGTCAGAGCAACATACCACTAAGCTAAACCAGCAGTTTCTTGAAAAACAGGAGACAAACCTAAATGGCTATCATATAATTTAGTGAATTCAGTTCTCACTTCTCACCGTAGCTCTCAGCCTCTTAGCACAAAAATACAGAATGAAGCCAATAATGGGGGAATACAGCCCCAAAATAGGGACACATTTCAAATACTGATTTTATAACCTTAGAAATTTGCTAGAATAAAAGGTTTTACCACTTCTGCAAACCAGAGGAACAGAACAAAAATGTAAGGCATAAATTCACAAGTGCAGAACAAAAATATTTATTTATTTTTTGTTGATTGATAGTCACGAATGGATATTTGTCCATTTTCGGAGAGTCGGGGAAAAGCTCCCACATTAACAGTAGGTAATCATAGAATCATAATATACAAATTAGTCATTTCATAGTTTATTTAAGGAGAATAAAGTATAAAAAATATATAAAAAAAAAAAGACTAGAAGTATTTAAAGAAAAATAACATACACATACAAACACACTTTTTTCTTTTACTACTACTAGTCTGACCAAGAAGATTACTATATTAGTATTACGGGGGAAAGGGGGAGGTAGAATGAGAGAGAGAGAGTTTAGGGGTTTAAAAGGTAAAACCTAAAAAAGAAGATGACTTCACTAGCTAAGGGAGTTAATCCCGGCTTGGCACACTGGCAGAGCCAATGAGATTTGAGATGGTTTTTTTTTTTTTTGAATAGTAGTGGAGGAAAATGTTGGTGGGAGGAGGGGAGAGTTCATTTTTTTCCAATGGCATTGGCAAAGAGATATGAAGCATAAATTCACAAGTGATGGTGGCAGGGGCTTTAGGCTCCTTTTACCTGTAGCCAAGGTACAGGGTTTGAGCCCGAGTACCTCTAGCCACCAGATGTATCCTGCTGGGGGCATTTTCACACACCACACACACACACACACACACACACACACACACACACACACACACACACACACACACACACACACACACACACACACACACACACACGTGTACTTTGATAGACTAGCATTCCACTCTGCAATGAAATCTAAATCCTGTTCCACTCCACTCTGCAATGAAATCTAAATCCTGTTCCCACTTCAGAGTCTGTCCACTCTGCAATTACATCCTGTTGTTCCACCCTAAAGCAGCTAATCTGCTCCATTATTCTGGAAATTAAATCCTGTTTCTGCAGGCAGCAGCTTCTGAAATAGGTTCCCGCTCACAAAAACAGCCGGAAATAGGTGCGCTGACATCATTGCGGCAGTTGGAGACGTGAAAAATGAAAGGGGCAGAGGTATGGATGATCTGCAAAAGTGGGAGGGCTCCCCTCCCCCATACTCTATGGTTCCTGTGCCCATGGGTGAGGGTATGCTTAGTAGAGCAGCTAAGATAGTATTTATGTTGATAGAGGACTCCTAGTTTATAGTTTTTTTTTAATGTTATTGTGGATGTGACGGTCAAATGTCAGGTTTTCATAGAGAATAACTCCTGGTAATTTAGTGTGGGAGACAACCTCTATAACAGTGTTGTTTTGAGAAGGGATGGTGAAGTCTGTCTCGTTAACAGAGATGTTTTTCTTGGGAGTAAACACTAGCAATTTGGTTTTGTTTGGGTTTAAACCAGATGATTTTAAGCCATCCAGATTTTGGTGGTAGTAAAGGCATTCTGGGTTACCTGTAGGAGTTCTGTTGTTGATTTAGCAGAGCAAATAATGGTTGAATTGTCTGCATATTATACAACAGTCCCATTTTTAAGGTTGGTATGGAAGTCATTTAAAAAATACTGAAGAGAATGGCTCCTAAGATAGAGCTTAGGGGAACACCTGTAGAACATTCAAGAAATGGGGAGAAAGAGTTGTTCAATTTAGTAGATTGTTGTCTACCTGTTAAGTAGTTAGCAAACCAGTTTAGGGTTGGGGAGGAGATACCTACGGTGGGGAGTTTACTGAGGAGTAAGGGGTGGGAGACTGTATCAAAGGCTTTTAAAAAGTCAAGAAAGAGAGAGGATACAAATTTACCAGTGTTTCTAGCATGACTGACTGTGTTAATAAAGGGAATGAAGATAGCAGTGGACATAGGGATTTATGCCTAGTTTTGTGAGTTTATTTATAATGCCTGAGTGGGAAATTGTATCAAATGACTTGGCCCTGTCAAGGTCGACAGTATGCATTGTTTTACCCTCATCCATGGCCCTATTGACTTTCTAAAATAAGTTCACCAGATTTAATGGGCATGACCTGTCTTCAACAAAGCTAATTTGGATTGGGTCCAGAGTCTGGAGGTTTCCTATGTCATTATTTATCAGGTATATGATTATTTTTCTATGGACTTGCAAATAAGACTAGTCAAAGTTATGGGTCTGTAATTTCCCTGGTCTGTTGATGGTTCCCCTTTATGCAAAGGGATGACTGTTACTGCCCTCTACTCTATCAGGACAAAGCCAGGTTGTGGTTAAACAGAGATCCCAGTTGGCCTGATAGGTCCTGATTCAAACATTTTAACAGGCATCCTAGTATATCATCTGGACCCATCCAAACTGCGTTTTTAGATTTAGAGAGCATCTTTGGTGATAATTGGTGGAAAAATGGTGAAAATATTTCTTGGAAGGGTAACTGGGGGTGATGGGGAGGTGAAATCTGAGCTGAATTTATCAGCCAGCAGATTTGCTTTATCATCTGGCTGAGTATAGCTAATGCCACCTTCAACTAATACTTAGCATTGTTGGGTGTTGCCCTTAAGATTGCTAACATAATTGAAAAATGCCTTATGGTTATGCTTAGCTTAGGAGAAAATGTTTGCCTCAAAATCTGCTTTTGAAGACTTGACTAATTCCCTAATTTGCTTGTTTAGACTAATTAGGGATTTTTTTGCTCTGTTGTGCAGATTGTCTCTTACTTCTCAACAGGATTTTCTTTCATTTGTTGTACAACCTACTAATACCAGGAGGCCACTAGGATGGCTGCTTTTGCAGTTTGACCTAGGCTTATTTCGGTCTTGCACTACCATTTCAAAGCAATTGTGAATATGTTCATACAGGACTTTTGTGTACACCTTCACATATGCTTCTATGTTTTCTTGGTTTGGGGGAGCTTGGAAACTAGCTATGCTGTCATTTAATAGGAACTAGTTTGCCTTAGAAAAGTTCTTAAAGATTTTATGGTTAGATGGGGGTCTACTTTTATCTTTATTTCAAGGGAGGTGGCTTTGTGATCTGATCTAACCAGTGAGAATATCACACTTGGGAGGGTGCAGTGCTCTCCCATATTTGTCACTACTAGTCTAAATGAATTGTACACCTGGTGGCAGTGCAGACAAGCTGCTCCAGGACATTTGAGTTTACAAAGTCAAGAAATCTTTGGGTCTGTATGTTTGTGCTTGTGTAGGTTTCCCAGTTAATAAAGGGGTAGTTAAAATCACCCATGATTATTATTCAAAGATGGCCGCCATTCTGTAGACACTGCATATCGACAGCTCTTCAAATATTCGGAATAAAATCTAACCCTGAGGATATACTACAAGCTTTTCTACATTAATTTTTGAATAAAATTAAACCACTACAGTTAAATATCGCTTGAGAGGTGAAGGAACTTGAGGGAATTAAACAAATTAACAGGATTGGAACTGATTGACTGACTGACTCTGAACAGTGTACTAAACAAAGGAACTGTCTGAGTAGCAACCTTGGCTATTTACTATTCAGTTATACTAAAGTTCTGCTTCGCTTCACAATGTCAAAAGAAGACAAAAGTATGGAAACAACAACAACAAAGACCAAATTATCAGAACTTCAGTCACCAGAAAAAGATTTAACTTCAAAAAGGCAGAAGATTACAAAAGAGCAGGAACTTTTAAAATCTGGAATAAAAAATAAACTAGATCAGCTGGCTAATATGGAAAATATTAAAACTGCTTTGCTACCCATTCAAGACGCTTTGAAAGAGCTATCTAACCAGGTATAATCTTTTGGTACTACATGCAGTCAAATTCTCAAAAGGATGGATAAATCAGAAGCCAGAATATCTGAAAATGAAGACAGAATAACACTGCTTGCAAAAAAAACAGACATTCATGATTTAGATATTCAGTCTATGCAAAATAAAATTCTGGACTTGGAGGCACGATCCAGGAGGAATAATATAATTATTAGAGGAATACCAGAATCTATCCAATACAATGATTTAACTTCAACTATTACACAAATACTTGAAATATTGTTCAATGACTCTGACATGGCTAAACAAATAGTTATAGAAGGAGCTCATAGAGCTCTCAGAGAAGCATAAGCCTCAAACATACCTAGACCAGTATACGTCAAAATACTCAACTACCAGGACGTAAACAAAATAATTTTAACTGTTAAAAAAAATGGAGGTTATATTATGTGGCACAATAATAAAGTTTCCATGGCTCAGGATTTACCATTGCAAATAAGGCAAGCTAGACAAGCATTATCTGCATACTGCAAGTTCCTCATTGAAAAGAATATCAAATTTCAAATGAAATACCTAACACATTAATTTTTACAGTCGATGGCTCCAAATACTCCATATCTACAAAAAAAGAAGCAAAAGTTACCTTTCTGAAGATTTTTAAGTCCCTTCCTGCTTCAGAAACTTGATCTGGCCATCCAGTCCGTTTGCAGCAACGTGGATGCTGGGATTCTATTGTTGCTACATCTCGAGGCTTAAAAATCCTTTGTTTGCTCTCTTTTCTTCACCGGGCCTCTTGGTAAATGTTTATTTATTTTTTTTTTACAGATCCAGATCGTCTGCGAAGATTTTCCGAACTTTTATGGCTCTTATGAACTGAGCCCCTTCGCGAAGCAACAGGAAGTCCTTTGGGTGCTGCTGAGGGTCCGTTTTCGAAGTGGCGCATCCGGAAGTCCGTCCATTTAATGTTTCCCCCGTCGCGAACTCAAGGACAAGATTACAAGCTCAGGAAGCAGGAAATTCTCTGTTGAAGAAGGGAAAAGCTATTTAAACTGTAATACGAGCATTCGTGGACATTTAAAGTATGTAAAATGTTTTACTGATCCAAAGGGAACTGTGAATTCATTCAGGTATGAATGCAATTGAGTTAATGCTGTAGTAGCTTAAAATGTGTTCATTAACTGATTGTTTAGAGGTAATACACCTTTACCATAATTATTTTTTTCCCTTAGGTATATTATGCTGAATGTTGATGTGTTGATAACCTTGTATTATATTTTATTATTTGTTTTTCTTTTATTATTGATATGTTTTAATACTGCAAATGGTTAGATAATAAAGTGATTTAGTGATGGGGTACTTAGTAGTTAAAGAGACCATAAGATATTACATTGTGGGTTCTCCAGGAATGTGAAGGTTATTTTGCTTATATACTGGCATGTGGTTCCGACTATTTTGAGGATTGTGTTACTCAGTCATCATTTTATAAATATAATTATATTAGTCAGTAAAGTGAAGTTAGAGTTCTAATTTCATTCACCATATTTGCAGACATTACAATTCTAGATAATTTAGGCTTTACAAATAAAGTCAGATCCAAATATGATATGCAAATGTTAAGTATTTGTTTTCTCTGTTGTTCTTTTTTCTCTCTTCCAATTGACAGTACATATGGTGAATTATCTTTAATTTAATAATTCTATTGTTTAATAGGGGTTGTGTCTCATATTTGATTACTTTAGATTTAAATGCGGTTGTTAGATAACTTAATGAGACACAACTAATTAGTATAAGTAATAACATGTGAGAATTATTAGTGAGGTATGACAGTAACTATAAGTGTAGTTAAGACAATTTACTTGTTAGGTTTAACTAAACAGTTTGTTCAAGAGCTGTGGATATTTATCAGTGTTTATTAGGGAATGTTTTGGTTAGGCTTTGTAGAGTTAGATGTAGCTTTTATAGGTTTTTTGCATGCTTTTGATGTTATATTTTGTAAGGTAAAGAATAGATATTTAGTAAGGTTATTTACCCATAAAAGTTTGAATATTGTAAAAAAACTATGTATGTCCTGGTCCAGGGGAATAGTGGATAGGCACTGGTTAGGGATGGGATGTCAAGATTGCTTCCAGACAATATATATTGTGCTAGTATATTTGAATTTAGTACAGTTACTCAATTTTTAAGTATCCTTAAACGAATTAAAGATCTTAGTATGTGGATAATAGATTCATGGAAAACTAAAGGGCTCCAGAACTTGAAAAAAAGGAAATAATTTCTTCATTTATTTCTCCAGTCAAAGGCATATTTTATTTTGTTACAAAAAACCCATTTGACCAATGACCAATGGGCTCTTCTTAAGGATAAGAAATGGATTAGAGAGGTTGTAGCTTCAGAAGGGACAACTAATAGTGCAGGAGTGGCTATTATTATTAAAAATCAGTATCAAGAGAAAATTCTAGATTTTAAAATAGACAAAGAGGGAAGATGGTGTTATGTGATTCTTTCATCTACCTTTTATGATAAACCTGTTCTACTTCTTAATATATATGCCCCGTGTACCAATCAACAACTTTTTATAGCATCACTTTATTTTATCCTGAATCAATATAATAATTTTTTATATAATAATAGGAGGTGATTGGAATACATATCAAGATCCCAAATTGGATAAATCAAGTTCACACAGGTCTTTTAATAATCAAGCAGTAATAGCATTAAAGGAACTTAAAACAGTTTTTAAATTATATGACCCATTTAAATACACAAACAATCAAATAATTTCAAATAACTTCACATTTTATTCAAGTTGTCACAAAATGTGGTCTAGGATTGATTTTTTCTTGATTTCAGACGTACTAATTACTTTAGATCCCTGTGTATCTATACAAGCTCAACACTTATCGGATCATTCTAGAATCACAATAACTTTTAACAAAGACATTAGAAATAGTATGCATCATAGAGGTTATAATTGGTCTCTAAATCAGAATTTATTAAATAAAGAAGATATAATTAAAGAAGTTCAAGAGACCTTTAATCTTCTACTAGTTAATCTCTCCAAACACCGACATCCACCTGATATAGAATGGGCAGTGACCAAAGCACAAATAAGAGGAATCTTTCTTCAAAAGGCTACTTATTATAAGAAAATACAAACTAGAGACATACAAGAACTGGAATCTAAAATTAAGCTATTAGATCAGGATTTAATTGGGAACTATAACAAACAAACTGAAATGGAGTTATTAAAATGTCAAAAGGATCTTTTCTTACTACAAAATAGAAAATTGTCGTTTTATGAACATAAAATACTGGTAAAATACACTAATCATATTCAGACCCCATCAAAAGCACTAGCTCGTATCATTAATCAATCGAAAATACCTTCTCAAATTCCTGAAATACACTTTAATAATAAAAGATATACTAATATTGAAGACATTATGAATACCTTTGAACTAATATTCTCTCAAATCTATGGCGAGCATCAGAGATTACTTACAAATAAGATTAATAATGATTTTCTGCAGAAGATTATTTTTCCGAAAATTGGTGATGAATCTCATGTGGGTTTAATTAAACCAATTTCCTCTGAGGAGATAACAGATACAACTAATAATTTGAAACCACATAAAGCTCCAGGACCGGATGGTTTGACTACTGAATTTTACAAAACTTTTTGTGCTATATTAGGTAAAATACTTTCACATGTATTTAATTATATAATCAATAATAAAATTAATGATCCACATTTTAATGTTTCGAGAACAATTCTTATACCTAAAGAGAATGCAGATCTTCAAAACCCGGATAACTACAGGCCTACTTCACTTTTAAATATAGACATGAAAATTATGACATCTATTTTAGCTAATAGATTGAAGAAGGTAATAAACTTAATAATATCTAATGAACAAGCTGGTTTTATAAATGGCAGACAAACTACTGATAATACGTTATCACTTCATACACTAATTTCTTATGCCAGTCATAGAAATCTTAATGTTTACGCACTCATAATTGATGCACAAAAAGCTTTCGATAGAGTTAATTTAAAATTTTTGTTTGATATTTTACCATATTTTAATATACCCCAAGACTTTATTTTAACATTAAAAAAACTATATAATAATCCCTATACAACTCTATACATTAATAAAAATTTCTCAAAAAGAATACAAATTAAGAATGGAACCCGTCAAGGATGTCCGCTATCTCCTATACTATTCAATTTATATTTAGAACCATTATTTCTTCATATTAAGCAAAATACATATCATAATGCCCCAATAATATATGGTACTAAAATATCCATGGCTGCTTTTGCTGATGATCTTAATATTTACTGTACGACGCCTGTTTCAGATACCAAGAAAATACTAAAAGCAGTGGAAGATTTTGCAGAAATATCTAATTACAAAATAAATTAAAAAAAAACAATTTATTTCCTTTAAAGACGCCTAAACCCTTTTCGCTGTTACCATTGGTAGGTCAGTTAAAATCCGAAGAAAAAATAAAATATTTGGGTATTGTTTTTTCAACAGATAATAGAGACTTCTATGTGAACAATGTTAAGCTAATTTGGGATCTTATATTGTCTGATTTAAAAAGATGGAATAATCTGAAATTACCAATAATGGCAAAGGTTTCAATTATTAAAATGAATGTACTCCCCAGAATATTATATATTTTTCGAGCTACTCAAGTCTCAGTTTTTAGGAAATTCTTTAAACAAATTCATACGGAATTAGTCAGATTTGTATGGGAACCTAGAAAAACTAGAATATATTATGACAAATTGATGACTCCGAAAAATAAGGGTGGTTTAGACTTACCGAATTTTGAATTATATTATTTAATAATAAATGCTAATAGAATTCTAAGAGTGGTTAACTTTGACATGTCCAGTACTAAATGGTCACCCAAGTGGTTGGTTCTGAATTATAAACATGCTGTTAGATTGGGTATTAATTCTAAGGCATTACCCTTTTTAAATAAAGATACCTTTAAATTGTACGCTTTGATGGAACATATTAGATTATATATAATATCAATACAAAACCTGTTTAAATCACTAAATCTCTTACAGTATATGATGACTTTCCAACCATTTCATAAGAATCCAAATTTGAAAATCGGTAATCAATTGATAGATCTTAAGAAATTTCCACTTATAGTTGATCTAACCATACTTGATTTATACCCTTATCTTGGTATCTCAATACATGACATGTTAAGAGAGATGAGCCTTCCTAACTCTTATTTAATTATAATGAGACAATTAAAGGATCTTTCCATAAGTTATATTAGTAATTTCAAAATTAAAGAAGATTTAACCAATTGTTCAAACTTATGGCAAACTCTTATGCAGGACTCTAAATATATAACAGCTTCATATAATTTGGTAAAAGACGTGAAATATAAAAACCAAATACTCTTATCAAAATACTGGAAGGATAAAATATTACCGATTGATGATAATAAAATATTGAAAGCAATTAACTTAACCTTAAAATCAGTATCTCTTCAAAAGTTATTATTTACTCAGCTGATGATATTTAACAATGCTTATTACACTCGTCTCAGTCTGCATAAATTCAACTCTAAAAATTCACCTAAATGTCCATATTGTATTGATCAAATGGCTGACCTTTTACACATGTTCTGGAGCTGTAAATGTATATTCAAACTTTGGAATTCTTTAAAAATTCAATTACAAAAAATGGGTTATCAACATTCCACACTTTCTTGGGAGTTTATGATTCTTCATATTCCTCCGAATAACTTAGACAGATCCCAAATGATCATACTTATAAATATTTTCTTGTTAGTGAAGCTTTATATAGCTACAAATTGGCTGAATCCATCTCAGACTTCATGGGAAAACTTTAAATGTGTAGCGATAAAACATATTTTAGCACATAAATTACTAATCAAAGATCATAAGAAAAATATAAATAATACAAAAATATGGGAGGAAATCTTTAATATTGTGTTAGCTTAATGTTCTAATCCAGTTCTCCCCTGGAAGTACATACTTAATATGGAAGTTAGTATTGATAAGCCTGTATATTGATACTAGATCTTTTAATACTCTTTTCAGAATTTTATCATCTTATGCAACTGTTGGAAGCATTCATGTATATAATGTATATGTTGTAGTATTGTATTAACAATTGGAAAAGAATAAAGATTTATTATTGAAAAAAAAAATCACCCATGATTATGTTATTGGGCTGGATGGTGAGTGATTCAAGTAACTTCAAGAATGATATATGTGTTTCCTGGTTCATGGTGGGGGACCTGTAGCTAGCAAGAATATGGTAATGGATTTTTCCATGGTTAGTTGGACATGGAGTAGCTCAAGCATGTTATATTGTTGGACCAGTCTTGAGGTGTGCTTACCCTTTATGTGGATAGATACACCTCGACCGTTTGCTCTTCCACATTCAGAGTGTGATCAGAATGTATGAAAGGCATTATTGCCATTAATTGCCAGAGTGCTTTCCATGGATTTGAACCATGTTTTAGTAACTCCACAGACATCAGCATTCTCCAGGGTAAGGAGAGCTTCTAGTGAATGTAGTTTCTATTTGAGACTCCTAGCATTGAGCAGTAATACCTTTAGCTTATCCTGAGTAGATTTTGCAATGTGGGAAGGTTTGTCTGTCTGGCAATGCCTAAAAAAGCACTATATAGGATGGATAATATTTTGGCCAATATCTGAAAGCCTAGTGGTGACAGGTGAAGCCATCCCTGGCAAAGCAGCATGACTTATCATCCATGTTCTCCTAGGCTGACAAATATTGGACCACTTTTGAATGCCACCAGTAGCTAAGCCAATTTTTAAAGTCAATCATTTTCTATTGGTATTGTGTCATTATCCTAGGAGACAGTAGAATGCTGCTCAATGCTAGGCTCATACATGCTTGTGACACATATTCTAAGAGCCTAATCATGTATCTCTTCACATAGTCCAGGGAGGTATGTCTCCGGTTATTAACTCCCACATGGAATATGTCTGAGTTATAGAGGTACTTGGGTTAAGTGACCTGATGCTTGCATGTTATGGTGGATTCTGGCCCCTGACAGGCAACTACCTGTGACCTTTTTATCCATCTTGGTCAGAGGGACACCAGTGTGTCTCACAGTGGAGTCTCCTATGACCAAAATATTGGGTTGTCGGTGTTTTGCCTTATGGACTCGGAAGTTGAGACACCATGAGATGTGGTTTTATATATTATGATGGAAAATTGTCTTGTTTGTAATCATGCAGAGTTTCTGAAGACTGTGCCTGAGAGGCCTGTGAGGTTTGGGGGGATGGTGTAATCTACTGCTAATCAGTCTCGCAATGCTGCTCAGCACCCAAACTAGATGATGTTAGAACTCCAATAGTCCTGTAATAATGTAAACTAGACCTAAATAGTCTTAACTAAGCAGCAATGCTGCTCAGAACCCAAATTAGATGATCTTAAAACACCAATAGTCCTGTAATAATGTAAACTAGAGCTAAATAGTCTTAATTAAGCAGCAGTGCTACTCAGCGCCCAAACTAGATGATCTTAGAACACCAATAGTCCTGTAATAATGTAAACTAGCACAATAAGCAGCACCATGCAAATGTGAGACTTAGAAACGAGCAGAAAACAGTAAGTTTTACACTAGCTATACCCTAAAGGCAATCAGGCAAGCATAAAAGTCCACAAAGGTTTCTCACCAAGAAATTACAGGATACACAAAACAAGCCTTACACAGAAAGACTGAAAGCCCTGACACTGTATTCTGTCTCATACAGGTTGCTAAGGGGTGACCTGTGCCTGGCTAACAGGGCAGTCTCTGACCCGGCCCTGATGGAAATGTTACACATTTGTAAATCAAACTGCAGAAGGGTCACTCACTTCAGGTATCTTAACCTAGCCTCTGATATGAACAGGTCACACTGGAGAGATAGATTCATATCCCAAAGACTGCCACTTCTCTGAAACAAGTTTCTAATCCACATGAAATAGACCCCCATCCTGAACCTCTTCAAACACAACCTAGATCAAGGGATGGGTGACTGCAAATTCACTCCTGGGGTGATGCCCATGTCCATCCTGGACAGAGGAAGTTGGTATTAACTATTATAGACCTTTACCTCTGAGAACGTTACTCACCTAATCACCAACAATTGAGGCAACTCAGAATAAATATGGCTAGACTTGTAACGGCTCTAGGGCCATTAGTCTAGTAACCTTCTATGAACCTATGAACCTATGAATAAGCTTTGCACCAGCAATCCCCAACTCAGATAGGTGAAATCATCCCTCTCCTGCCACAAGAGTGCAGATTTTGACTCTCAATGTAAAGCCTAAGTGTTTAGGGAACCACAAATAGATGCGTAATACTAACTGGAAAACACTAGATAAAGTGTATTTAAATGCAGGACAGCAGCCTTTACAACAGTTAGAAAATGTAAGGTTAAACTTTAAACAAGTTCAGGAAAACAATAAATAGCACTGCAATGTTTCACAGTGTAATAAAAACAAGCAATGCAAGTGCAAGATGATTTTTAATTTTTTTTTTTTGCCAAATATTACTTCAGTATAATCAAAATCTCTCAAAGTCTCTGACGTCACCAAACGATGAGCAGCTATGAGTAAAATTTCCCTTTTCTTCCAACTTTTCTTTGGAGAACTGCCATGCATTCGCAATTTCAGTAAACATTCTGATTTTGTCCCAAGCAGTTACCAATAATGTGGCAGGATATACAACTCATACAGTAGAGCTTTGTTCAGAAAGGTTCCTTTTAAGAAATTCTGACACGTTATATCGGTGAGATATTGTTGCCAAATGTAACCGTTGTCTCTCTTATGAACTCAAGATGAAAGAACAACCACTGTCTACATAGTTTCTAAGTGGTTATCACAGACTGTTATTTTTGTGTTATTCTCTCCACAGCAAGTCACTTCTACACAAGGTCAGGTCCCATTCTAGATTCCTTCTCTAGATCTACAGCAAATATTGCTGGGACTATTCTCCAGGAAATCCTGGACTCAGATCCACCTTCCTCCTCCCTTACTCAATAAACTACAGCATTCATCTCATATTGCCTAAGATTACTGCAGCAGTGATCTAATGAGGAACATAATAGAGTTGTGTATGTAAATGTATCATAACAGTAGATGCTTAAATAAATCACTGCTCCAATAGCCACCTCTCCCTCCTCCCCCTATTTTTGCTAGTTTTGCCAGGGTGTGAGGTCTTTTATTTTTATATTTCCTATATGACAGAGCTCTAGCCTTCCTTGTCTTTGAGACACAAAAGCTGAAAAGGATTTGGCACCCTAGCCACCAGTTTTCTCTGCCTGTCTCATGCATACCAGTGCTAGGATCTGTAGAAGGAGCCCAAAGCTTTGGAAAACTGGCTGACAGGGCATCCCATATTGTTTAAGGCTTCTGCAGAAGTGATCTATTCGAACGTCTACTGTTATGGTAAGATGACTTACTCAACTGCACTTTCTCCTGGAAAGAATGTTGATCATCTAGCATTCTGCACACAGACGCACACACACACACACACACACACACACACACACACACACACACACACACACACACACACACACACACACACACAAACACATGCACACACACCACACTCTGTAGCAAGCTCCTGTCTGAGTGCTTGAGACTCAATAATATCTGTCATGGAAAACACACTGTAGGCATAGAAAATGAAACAGTATTCCTTAATAGAAATGTAAATCTAGACGGATACATTTCTACTGCAATCAAGGAAAACAACTGTAATCAAATATGTGAACAAGAGTTTAAGCACATTTTTTGATGAAGAAGAGAAAGATAATCACAAACAGAATATTTGATTATTGTATTTGAGTTAGAATTTGGCTCAGATTAATGTTAAGCCCAAATTGAAGTTGTTCCATAAGAACAATAGAAGTTGTGTTATAGTTAGAGGTGCATACATATATTGTATGTCCATGTTTAGCAATTCTGCTTTTTTATGATCTTTAGGTCCAGAAGCACTATACAATTTTTTGAGATTACTGTACAACTAAGAAGCTATGCCTTCTCCAATGAAAACTCATTATTTTGGATGGTTACTTGTTAAAGTGATGATGTACTGTAACAAATGTTTAACATTCAGTATTGCATCATCTTTTGTCAATATTTCATTTGGCAATAGAATTCCACTTAGATTTTAGACAGTTCAGTTAAAATGGCAGCCATATCATTGCAGCCATTTCTGGTAATGCAAGCTATCATTATGTTTACTTATTTCTGCTGTAATAAGCTTATTGTGGTCACATCCTGAAATGGTGATTGCAGTCCTGTGTGTATTTTACAAACCTCTATTTCCATTCATCTAATAAGATAACAGATTTTAGTTTGTGTTATATTTCATGATATTTTCTTGATTTCCTTCATGTATAATTAGAAGGAATATCAGTGCTTGCCAGAATCCAGCCCCTATTAATAAATGCAAGTCTTTTGAGGATTCTCCCAGCCTATTGTGCACCAATGCCTCTGACTTAAGTACTTTTTTTTTTTGCTTTCAGAATTTCAGAATGCTTTGAAATTGACAGACTAGCAAAAATTAGCCCAAGACATTTGGCATACAAAGCTTGCTGACTATATCCAACTAATTACTACCAATAGCAACTGTTCTTCACCCAAAGCAAAGTAGAAAACCTATATATCAGGATAAACACAACCAAAGAAAACTTTTTTTTAAAATACAAGCATCTCTAATATACTTTTATTTATTCATTTAGTTAGCTAACATTTTGATAATTAGATGTATGGTCCAGTCAAAATAATCTATTCTCAGACAAAGTGTAAGATTTGCATAATTTGTAAAGAAGCTATCAGTTTCTCACTGTAGTTTGCAAAGAATGTCATAAAATTTGAAACTGTTGAAAAAAATCCTAGCATACAGATGCAATAACAGCTTTCATTTAATCACCAATGAGGGACAGTGTGAAGTAAGCCCAACACTGAACTCCAATACACTGGTGTCTGTATTACAGTAGAGACTCAATTATCCGAACATCAATTATCTGAAATATCAATTATATGAACCAGCCTTCCAAAGTTTTCAGGTAGGGAAATCATAAAGTGTTAAGCATGTTTTTGAGCTTGTAGCCAGCTTGTGTGTGAAAAATATTCCTTATCATCCACTGGAATCCCTGAATGGTTGAAATGTGTACTCCTGAGTGCAGAACAAAACAAGATTTTAGAAGTTTTTTATCCACTTCAATTATATATTTCATAAAAATAAAACCAGAAACTAGCTCGCAGTCACCCCAAGCAGTCAGCAAATAAACAGCATAAAAAGCAGTCACGTCTCTTCAGACCCTGGTTCCTGGAATATCAAATCCAAATGAAGTATAAATTCACTCTCGATTTAAAACACAAAGTAGCAGTTTTATTCAGGTATACAATTGGCAAGCGCTTTCGCTATCAAGCTTCATCAAGCCTATAACAGTCAAATCTAAAATGAGGCTTATATAAAAAATGTCAATCAACACAATTAATCAATTAGTGAAATAGCCCCTTAAAGGTATCCATATGTCCATATGATTCAGAGCAAGTGACTTAACGTAGGCTCCTTGGCCAGCCAGAAAAGAAGCATTTGTGTGAGAAATTCCTACTGGGTAGCAAGCCTCTTTTTAGTGTAGGCCAGGGGAAATAAGCCCCAAAATGCAAGACAATAAAGACATAAAAGTTGCAGTAAAGTTGACATGGCAATAATGTAACATAACAAACCAAATACAGAAGTTACAACATGGGTGAATTTGTACAGAATAACTTACATGTGTGTAAGACAGGGTCATATGGATTACAATAGTTGAAGATACCTGATGAGTAATGACTGAAGATAAAGCGTGCTAAAAGCAATGGGTAATAGGTAGATTTTACCCTCTAAAGAAGCTTTAGGATCTGGGTTTGTTTGAAGTTATGCGATGTACTTAAAAAATAAGTTAAAACATTTAAGAGCAGATTCCAAAATTTTGGAAGTAGTAAGGTGAACGAACTGCATCTTTGACTTGTGACAATGTTGCATACATTAACATATTGCAGAGTCTTACTTTAGTGAAATGCATAAAAGAAGCCAGTGGAGTCACATAGCTTGCTATGCGGAAACTTCTCAGTACCTAAAAAACACGGAAGTAAATAACTGATAGCAGATGTCTTATGAGAAACATAGTACACCAATGTTTGTAAATATTGCAGACATTAACATGAAAATACAGCTGACAAGTTAACAAAGTGCGCAGATGTATGCATGTATGTTTGTATATATTTATTTATTATTTGTTCACCGGGTAAGTGGACTGGTCTGCTGACCTTTATCAGCCATGAAAGAGCTGAAAGAGCACAAAGTACTTCATATTTTTTAATCAACAATATTATACAAAAAATAAGTACATAGCAAAATTCAGAACATAATGGTAGGACTGAATGCAGATAGGGTAAAATTAAGAGATCCAGTCAGGGTGCATTGAGAAAAAAATGTATACTGTGTGTGTATGTGTATATATATATATATATATATATATATATATACTCACACACACACACACACACACACACACACACACACACACACACACACACACACACAAAATGCAAGCTAAAATATCCATTAAACATGGTGCAGTCATGCATATAATACATAAACGCCTATATGCATGTGAAATATATGCGTATAAGATACCACATTAAGTAGCTGAGAAACGTTTCTTAAATGTATTCTATTATTCATGATCTGGAGTGGTAAGTAGCAACTGCAGGTATTTGCAAGGAAGAGATGCTGTTTAGCTGCATCTTTGAATGTTTTTAATGGTTTCTAGATTTTCTGTTGTCTGTAAGCAGTTGGTTCCAGGTAGCAGGTCCCAGCCTACAATGGAGTCTAGCACACACAACAGTTTTAAATGGAAGTGTTGTCTTGTGCACTTCTGAGTACATACGCTTTGTCTTGTAAAGGTAGCTTCACTCTTAAAGGGAGGCAAAGACCATGTTTTAGTACCTTGTAAATTAAAGTACTTAGAAGGAAGATGGCCATTTCAAAACTTTCAGCAAATTGCAATGATGCACATGAGGATCTGCTAATAGAAGGAATCTGAGGATTTTATTTCCTGCAGTCTGTATTCTGTGAGTATTGTAAGCTGAATGCATAACAAGAAAAGGAGAGCTATATAAGTGCACAGAAGCATAGTTCTGTAGCAAAGTCTCAGCACTTGTTACATAAAAAAGTCTCACTGAAGCCTTTTTATCTATAGTAGATATCATTGTATCACATTGGAGAAAGACTCCAAATTCTCACTTAGTATAACTGCAGTTCTGCAAAGTATTGGCCATGCAAGGTAAAGGAAGAACAGAACAGGTAATCTTATTAACAAAGTGTTCCCTCTGGCATATTATTATCTGGAAGAAGGTATTTCCTTTTAATTCAATAATGGCAATTGCATGCAGCATATGCAAGCATACAGAAAGAAGGATAAAGCTCTATGAAAAAATAAGCATATGGCCATGGCACTCTATATACCAATACCCACTGTGTGACAACATATGCACATTAAAATATATGGCTGGTTTGTATTATGCCTAATTGACTATGGAAATCACAGCTATCTATTTCCTGAACTTATTACCCTTGTAAGTTTCTTCTTCATACAGCAAATGTGCACGTTTATTCTATGAGATCCATGTACCCACATTCAAAATATGCCAAGCTGTGAAGCAACTCTTTATATTTAATAGTTTAGATATACATTATAAATAATATCCACATGTATGCTAACCATGGTCAAAAATCCTTGCCCATAATACCTGTAGAAATAAACCTGCATAGTTCTGTGATCAGGGATGGTAATACAAATTATTAAGTGCGGTGCAATTTGTCTCACCTATGTTTACATGTCAGTCACCTGTAACAGACATCTGTGTTTCATTTTTATGGACTTTTGAACCCTACATTTCATGAGACATCACCTTACCTTATTAGGTATCATCAGCAGTATGCTGGTTGTCTATGCAATGACATAAGTCTACTCTAAGAAATGCATGGACATCCTTTCTTCTGGTGGTTACCTGCAACAATGGGCATGAAACTGCCGATTAAATGTCAATAAAAATGTGAGGTATATATGATATAACAATAGTAAAGGACAGCTGCAGAACCATCCTCCAGCAGCAATAAAGAGTGATTGGTTTTATTGTTGTATCCTTAACCCCTTACCCTCAGTGGCCAGCATGCATGTTCATTTGCTTATATGCCTGCAATCCATTCCTAATATATGTACATGCACTGAATGCCATTGCAGGAACATGGCGTGGCATGCCAATTCCATGAACCTAGCCTATTATGTAGCATGCATTGAACCTCTGTCTCCACCAGGCTCTAGGACTGTGGCACGCTGGACTTTGCACTCCTCTCACCCCCCAGAATTGACAAGATGGCAATTGGCCCTTCACTCACAGCCTCTTTCTCATGCTGTTCCATCATTTAAAGTGTTAGTTGATTGAAGGGCATTTCAGTCACAGTCAGGGTAATATGCACATTTGCCATGCAGTTGGCTGTAACTACAATATTTAGCCTCACCTAGAACAGGCTTACTGGGTAAACTCATCCCTGACCATATTTCTTTTGTTTCCCACATACCTTCAGTCCCAGCATTCTACTCCTACCCTTTCATTTATCACACTTTAACTATCTACTTACCCACTCAGCAATAACATTTTCATTTGTGTTTAATCCCAGTAATAAACCATAATTATATGTAAGCTGCTAATACAACATTATAACTGGCATGGACTTCCTATAACTACTGAACAGCTGGTACTGAACTTTTTTCCCTAGCCTTTATTTTTCTAGTGTAGATGCTTCACAATTATGAAAGTTTGACTTTTTATCATTTTAAAAGTTTGATTGTACTATAATGCTGATGCCTCATAGGAAGAGGTTCTTTGGTTCAGTTCTTGGCTTGATGATTTATCTTCAGAGTCTAAATATCTTTCCTGTACCCACACGATTTTCTCTAGTTTCCTTCCACCTGATAAAGACATGCAGTTGGTGATTAGCATTCATGCTATCCAAAGTCCAAATTACCGATAGGTGGCCATACATGTGTGCATGTTTTCTGTGAAAGACTGACATCCAGTCCAGAAATGATTTTAAATCCTCTACACAGTGGTCACTAGGATAAGCCCTGGCATTCTGGCATGTGACACTACTATAAAAAGTAGTGGGTTTTCAGAAAAATGGGTGGAAAAGCTGCACTGTTCTTAAATTTAAAAAGTCTTTAGATAGCATAATTAGCTTTGGTGTTTCACCTAAATAAGGAGCTATGTAGAGTCTGAATGAGAAATCTATGCTTGAAAATGTAATTAGTGGCCTGAAATTAGAATTTGTGGCCATTTATCTGTGTCTATCCTTTTTCGCTCCAGCTCATTGTTCACAGAATAGCCTTCGATCAACTCCTGTCCACTTGCTATCCCAGGCACTCTCTGTGTGTCTCCATTTAACCAGCCATCTGTTTTCACAACTGGCATCAGTAGTATTGCTGTAGTTATATAAAGTGCTGGTCTCTGTATGGCTGGCTGCCTTTCTGAAGTATTTTTGTTTCATTGTCATTTCTATCCCTTTACCAACCTTATCTCCTGATCATAATACTATAAGTCTAAGTATTTGCCCTAAATTTTCGCACCTCGGGAAAGCAAAATATCTCTAATGCTTTAGCCCTATATTTGGACATTTGGATATTTAGCATTTTCTATAATCCATACTGCAAGAATGTTCTGTAAGTCAGGTTTCCAAAGACCAAATGGACACAGATTAAAGATCTAAGGTGAAACACCTAAAAGGAAATCTATACAAAGAGAAATATAATTCTGTGAGGTTTTGTCCCTTGTAAAACTTCATTAATTATAATCAACACTGAAACTATTGCATCTTAAGGAAAAGATGCAACAACTTTGAAGTAACTGTTGTCAAACACAAGCCAGCTTGACAAGGTGCTTTCAAACTCAGCCTTTTATCAGTCATATGATTCCCAGTCAGGTACTATACCATATGTGTGTAGCACTAGCACCTTATGCTACCACGTTTGTTCTTACATCACTGTACATTTGTCTACATTGTAGTATGTCAACTTTATTTATTTATTTACAGTTTGCTTGTTAGGATAGTCCATTGAGCCAAAAGAGCCCATTTTCAATGGAGTCCCAGGGAGAAAAGCTCCAACAAGGTTAAACAAATAAAAGTGTTACATAGTTTAAATGTTTGTAGTTTTACAATGAAGTTAAGACTTCTAAAAAGAAAGACATATCAATACACAAGTAGATATTACATGGTCTACGATAGTAGAGGTAATTTTTTTTTAAACTTCAGAGAAAAAGGCAATTCAGGGTTATAAGTGAAGTGAGTGTATATAAGAAAGTAGTAAGGAGTGATGATGCAAGAGGAGATAAGCTGGAAAATAGGTGAGTTGAATGGAAATTGCGAACAGAGGTAGGGAAAATATGGAAGAAGTGGAGGGGAGTCAGATGGGGTAGGAGCAGGAGCATTCCCAGAGAAATGAGAGGTGGGAATGGAGCAAGGTCTTAAAGGTAGAGTGGTTGATGCTGGTATGGATATGTGGTGGGAAGGAATTCCAGAGTCGTGCTAGACAGAAGCATAACAGAAGTTTGCCTGGAGTGTGAGTAAGTTTGTGTACTTCAAGCAGGTTCTGATTGTTAGACCTGAGTAGTCTATCAGGCTAATGCATTTTGAGAGAGGAGGTGAGGGATGGGCAGAGAAAGGGTTTAAAGATGAATTTATGTGCATTAGTAAGTTGGATGAAGAAGAGATAGTGAGGCAGTTCAAGCTAATTTAAATTGTGGAGGATTTGGCACCTGTGGCAAACTTAAAAGATTTTGTTATAGCAAGAAGCAAGTTTTGTCTTTAGACCAGACTGGAGATTAGTAAGGAGGGGGTGTCATACAAGAGGGAGGGAATGAGGAAGTTGGTGGAAAAGAAAACCTTAGTTGAGGGAGTAAGATAACGTTTATGGTGGTAAAGCAAGCCTAGTTTATGGAGGGTTTTCTTTATGTTTATTTCACTGTAATTATATCATGTCGCACCACAGAAACAAAGTAGTAGCATTAGTGGACATTTGGTGTCTGATTTGTCTATGGATATCGTTCATGCAGCATTTATCTAACTGCAATGACGGCAAAAAGTTATCAATAAGGTAATTTTCAACACATTAAGCCTACATACTATTATTAATGTCTATTACAACTGCTTGCTTGCTATTAGCTCATAGCATACTTGGTTGCTACCACTTGCTACAAGTGAGGTGCGCTCATCATACTTAATTATTTAAACCTCCCAATATCTGACCCTATAAAACTGTAGAGCCCTAGCAGAGCCCTAACTATAACCCTAAAACTTCCACCTGGATCCTAACCCAAGTTCTTGCTCCCTAACCCTAAAACTCTACTTCCCTAATTAAACTTAAAATCCCTAATCACTCCCTAAACCTAAAAGTCCACCCATACCCCAAAGCCAATCATCAATCACTAAACCTAGAACTCCAGTTCCCCTCCCACTGCCTAAATGTAAAACTCTCTTCCTATTTCCTAAACTTAAGTTCCCTTCTGATTGCTGCTTGAACCCCTGATTTAAATCCCCACCACCACTCTCCCCACAATCTGCCACATATGCCTTGGTTGAACAAGACTATGAGTTCAAGTAAAGTGCAGCAGCCCTAGTCTTACTGCATAGCTGCCACACCTTGCCAGAACTCAGATATGACTTTGAGAGCATATAGCAGCCCATGCAAGCTACAAAATACTTTTGGACACTTTTAGTGGGCCCATATTATTATTGTTCTGCACATTGAAAGAGCGTATGCTAATAATTTATTTTTTATTTTTATTTTATTTATTTTACATTTGTTGACCAGGATAGTCAGACTGGATATATGTCCATTTTCAGCGGAGGCCTGGGGAGAAAAGCTCCAAGATAATAATGCACATTGAACATTTAGTAAATACTAGTTTCAAGCAGATTACAGTCATAAGTAGTACCAGCATTTGGCACATATAGTACTAACTTATTATAAAACACTTTACAAAACATAACATTATTTTCAAAGTTATATATACATAACATTATATTCAGGTTTAAGACACATTGAGCAGCAGTTGTACAATTGACCCTTCCTGAAATGGAGTGGCAGAAAAAAAGAAGTACTTGAAGGTAAGGAACCTAAGAAATAGAGAGGTCACTCGTCGGGGTTAGTGCAAGGACATAACCAATGAGTTTTGAAGTATTTCTTGAGTTTATTTTTGAATTGAGTTAGTGAGGGTTCTAGGGTCAAGTCAGCTGTGAGTCTGTTCCATGTTTTTCCAACAGAGTTGGCAAACAGAGAGACCCCAGCTGAGTAGCTGGATTTGTATGTTTGAACTAGGAGTCTAGTGGATGATCGCAGTGGCTGAGTGCTGGTGTAGGGGCTGATAATATTTTTTAGTGCAGATGTATTTTCTGGTTGGTAAAGGACTTTATGTGCCACTATTAGCTGGTTGAACTGCAGTAGGCTAGGCAGTTCAAGCCATCCTAGGCGATTTAGGTTGTGACAGTGGTGTGTCTGGTAGGCTGTGCCAGTAGAAAATCTGGCAATGTGGTTATAGCAGGATGACAGTTTATTAAGATCTGTTTTCTTTAAGTTGGAGAATAGAGGTGAGGCGTAGACAAGAGTTGATAGTAGATGGGAACGGGCAATTGCAGTTCTAGCAAGTGGGGTAAGGAAAGGTTTGATTCTGTAAAGAGAGACAAGTTTTTACTAATGGTTTTGATAGTTTGATTGATATGCGAATCAAACTTCAGGTTGTTATCAACTATGACACCCAGTAGTTTAGTTTGGGCTTCTGTGGAGATGGTAGTGCCATTGTTAGCAGTAATGTTGAAGGATGGCAAGGAGGTCCTGCATTTGGGGGAGAAGAGGAGCAGCTTAGTTTTGTTGGGGTTTAGGATTAGATGTTGATTGGAGAGCCGTTTTTCCACTTTACTGAAGGTATTTTGGGTTAATGTGAATAAAGTAGCTGGTGAGGTGTCAGAACAAATCAAGGTGGAGTCATTCACATATTGAATGCAGGTAGCATCTGGGATGACTGAATGAATGTCATTGATAAAGATGGAGAAAAGAAGAGGTCCTAGTATCGAGCCCTGGGGGACTCCTAATGTGATGGGTAGGTGAGATGATAGCTTGTCTTGCCATAGGACTGCCTGTTGCCCTGCAGGTAGGATTGAAACAAATGAGTGCATGGTTGTTTAAGGAGAAGGCCTTCAAGGTATTTATAAGCATTTTGTGGTCAACCATGTCAAAAGCCTTGGATAGATCTAGAAAGAGCTCCAGACAAGTGACAAGTGGAGTATCTCAGGGTTCAGTCCTGAGACTGCTCTTGTTTGGCATCTACTTCTCTGAAGTACAGGCCAACACTAAGGGACTCTGGCTAACAAAGTTTGCAGATGACTGCAAACTGGGAGCCATTACTGAATCCCCAAATAATATGGATATTCTACAAAAGGGCCTTACAGAAACAAATGCTTGGTGTCAGAGCCATGGGCTCAAGCTCAATGCCAAGAAATCTATAGTTATCCCCTTTGGGAAATAACATGTACCCATATATTACCACATAGGTGGCAGCACACTAAACACCAAAAGTGTGATAAGAGACTTGGGGACACAGGTGGACAGTAGTCTCACCTTCGATAACCACATCGCCACAACAGTCAGGAAATCCTTCTATGTGGCACACCTCATCGCTAAGGGCTTTTCATCCAGAAAAATGGATGTCATTGTCCCACTGTACTCATCCCTCATTAGACCCATTATAGAATACAATGCCCCATTTGGTATCTCAAGACATCTGCAACAACTGGAAAGGCCACAGAAATACCTCACTAAAAGAATCACAGGCCTAAAGCAGATGCCCTATGCTGACCATCTAAAAAAACTCCAGCTATACTCTGCCGCATATCGTCTACTCAGAGGCGATCTCTGCTTAACATCCAAGGCCATGTCAAACCCAGAGCTGTTGGACATGCTACATTTAAAGAAATCCCAATCCCCCAGAGCCACATGCTCCAGGGATCTAAACCTTGTCATCACAATGAACAAAACATGCTGGAGGGATAGGCTCCTGACCTAGAGACTCCCCAGACTCTGGAATAGACTGCCCATACATGTCAAGCAGAGCACCTCTTTGGCCCTCTTCAAAAGGAACCTTGACAATTGGATGGGAGATAGGAAATTCACCCCAGGGATCACATCAGTCACCCTGCTAGACAGGGGTCCAGGGAAGTAAATATTGTGGGAAGAAATAGCCAGGGAATTGTTATGGCTAGGCTTGTATAGGCCCTAGGGCCGATAGCCTAGTACCAATCTATGAACCTATGATCATTTGTTATTATTGAGGTTGTGGATAATGACATTAGAGAAAGAGAGGAGGGCAGAAGTAGTACTGTGGTGTGGCTTAAAGCCATGCTGAAAGTTGGACAAAAGCTTGCTCTGTGTGAGGTAGTGCATGAACTGTATGTGTACACACTCCTCCATAATTTTAGCTAGAGGTGACAGAATAGCTATGGGTCTAAAGTTTGACAGTTCAGTGGAACTGCCTCCTTTATGGAGAGGTATGACATGGGAGGTTTTCCATATAGCGGGTACAGTAGCTTCAGATATAGCTCTGTTGATCAAGATTGAGATGGGATATGCTATGGTGTCAGCAGCCTTTTGCAGATAGTCTGCTGGGAGGAGGTCGGCAGCAAGGGTGGTGGGTCTTAGTTTCTTAAGTAGGGCATGGATAAGTTGAGTAGGAACAGGTTGGAAGGTAAAGTATGTTTGGGTACTGGGTGTGGCTGCATTAGAATTAGGCCATTGGGAGAGAGTTGGCTAATAAAACTGATGTTGGTTAATAAAACTGATGTGACCATGTTAGTTGTAATCTACATAAAAAAAGTTTTATCTAAGGCTGTCCTTACAATTAATAAACTGAAAACTTGTTGAATAAAGCACTAAGATGAAACAATGTTAGTCTCCCAGTCATAAAGGAAGGTGTAGAATCCCAGTAAGTCGAGTAAGTTGACTGGTCCACTATAGTACTGATGCATATTAGGAAGAGGAAGGATTCACATACCTGCTCGATATCTGAACCACTGAATAAAGAATTCTGTTACTGAGAGAAGTCATTTTCTAGCAGGCATTATACTTTTCAAAATCTCTCTTCACCAGTATATAAGGGCTTCTCCAAATTATGAAAGCATTTGATTCATGGAATATGTTCATTCCATAAGGCCTACAAGTTTTTAAAGTGCTCTTGAAGTCCTGCATTGTATTTGCAGCCTTAAATAAATCATTGCATCACTGCTTTAAGTAACACTTCCTATAACAGTATGACTGTCCTTCTCACCCTTGCCTGTTAGTGTAATATAGATAAATAAATAGATAAATTTGAAACATAGATAAATCGATAGACAAACAGATAATATGAGAGCTTGTAATAGCCAAAAATAACAAAAAAATGTTAGGCTTGAATTATTTCACTGTTAGCTTAACTGCGAAATCAAATATGTCCTGCTTGCATAAAATGATCAACTTCAACAATTGCCTTAGTGTTGGCCCAGGAGGTTCGAGTATCTCTCAGCCTGGGAAGACATGGACAACAGGCAACACTTCTTTGCCAGAGATGGTCTGCACCTGCCTCCTCTAAGCTTTCGGATACTGGCAAAGGTGCTTGCCTTCCCCACTGTGTCTTTTTAGGCAATGTCAAAACAACAACATTTCTGATGTAACAAAATCCACTCGTGACAAACTAAAGGTTTTGCTGCTTAAAACTAAGAGTCTGAATAGGAAGCTGCACTCCCTGAAGTGCTCCTCACCTTGGAAGATGCTGATGTCTGAGACATGGCTTAAGGCCACAAAGAGCACCCCGGCCATGCAAGGCTGCAATGCCTTCCACACATTCAGACCTCAATATTAGTGTGAAAGAACCAAAGATGGAGGTGTATCCATCTTTGTTAAGGCCAAGTACACCTAAACACTGGTCAAACAGTATGATTCTCTCAAACTACTCCATGTCCAATTAACTATAGGCAAAGTACCCTACCACATCATTGCTAGCTATAGATCCCCTACCATGAACCAAAAAAAGCACACCACCTACCTCGACTTACTGGTGTCACCATACAGCCCAACACTTTAGTCATGGGAGATTTCAGCTATCCCTCCATTGACTGGGAGATGTACATGAGCACAAACATGCTCACCCAGAGGTTCCTGGACTTTGTCCGCACAAATGCCCTGGAACAGAAAGTCTGCACCTCCACAAGGGGCTCAAATGTCCTAGCTATAGTACTAACCAAAATGGGAAGTCACTGCATTTCCACCTGTGTGATGCCCTCCCTAGTAAGGTTGGACCATAAAGCAGTCTTATTCAAAGTAACTATTGGACCTGACACCCCCACAGGAGCAAAAAAAACTAAAAAACTTTCCCAAAGCAAACTACAGCCTAATAAGCAGAAGTATAAAAAGTGTTATACCCCCTGCAATCAGAAACAACAGTAGCTCTTATGCAGAGATGTATGCAAATGCCCTGTATAAACACTTAAACAACTATATAGACTCTACTGTTCCTGACTGGATCAAAGCCAGGTCCTCCCAAAAGGCAAGCCACCCTGGTGGACCTCAAATATAAACAGGTTATATAACAAGAGGAAGAAACTGATATCTAAGTACAAGAGGGAACTGCTCAGCAGAGAAAGAATTCCCTCCACAGCTTGAACAAGCAAATCAGAAATCTTGTAAAGTCCTGTAAAGTGAACTATGAAGCTAAAATAGTATCCCTAGCCAAGAATAACCATAAGGCATTCTTTAACTATGTACAAAATCTAAAAGGGAATGCCCAGCTGTGTGCTGAACTAGTAGTGGATGGCACCACTCATGCTATACCGGAGGAAATTGACAATGTGCCAGCTGACAGAAGTGATGTGAACTTCACCCCCCCCCCATCCTCACCAGCCATACCTCAAACTAAATCTGTCACCACTCCTCTGCCTAGTATCTCTAGAGATCAGGTCATATCTGTGATATCCAAGGCCAAAAACATGGCATCAGTGGGACCAGATAACATCCCAGGTTGCTTACAAAGCGATCTACAACAGGACCTAGCAGACCCACTTGGTTTTCTCTTTAAACCATAGCCTGAGATCTGGCTTTGTTCCAGCAGAGTGGAGAACAGCAACAGTAATCCCCTTGCACAAAGTAGGGCCATAAACCGACCCTAGGAACTATAGACCCATAAGACTAACCAGCTTCATCTGCAAAGCCATAGGTTCATAGGTTCATAGGTTCATACTAGTCTATCTGCCCTGGGGCAATTATAAGCCTAGCCCGATTCTGTATGGCTTATGCCACCCCTTGATTTGAGTATACTGTGCCCTTTTTAAGGTTTAGTTTACTGTGCCTCTGTCTAATAGTGACACGGGAGTAATCCCTGGGACAAACCTACGATCCCCCATCCACTTATCGAGATTCTTCTTGAAGAGATTCAGTGAGGTGCTCTGCCTCACATTAACTGGAATTCTATTCCAGAGCGAAGGGAGCCTCTGGGTTATGAACCTGTCCCTCCAGCAAGTTCTATTTATTTCTATGCTGAGGTTCAAGTCCCTTGAGCGTGTGGCTCTAAGGGATTTAGATTTACTGAGGTGGAGCATGTCCATTAATTCTGGATTTGACATAGCTTTGTATGTCAGGCATAGATCGCCTCAAGTAGGCGGTATGCAACTGAGTAGAGCTGGAGTTTTTAACCGAGCAGCATATGGCATCTGTTTGAGACCCTTGATCCTCTTGGTGAGATACTTTTGGGGTCTTTCTAATTGCTGCAGGTGTCGGGTAAGGTACATCCCAAAAGGGCATTGTATTCTATGATGGGCCTGATGAGGGATGAATAAAGGGGCATGATTACCTCTCTTGATCTAGATGTGAAACCCTTCGTGATGAGGTGGGATATGTAGAAGGTCTTTCTAACCACTTTGGCAATGTGGTTTTCAAAGGAGAGATTGCTATCAACTTGGGTCCCCAGGTCCCTAATAACTTTCTCTGTACTTAATGGGTTTCCGCCTATGTGGTAATTTGTGGGCACATTGTTTTTGCCAAAGGGTATGACTATACATTTTTTGGCATTGAGCTTTAAATCATGGCACTGGCACCAGTTATCTGTCTCTGTGAGACCTTTTTGAAGGATGTTTGTGTCAGCTGGAGAGTTGATTATGGCGCCCAGTTTGCAGTCGTCTGCGAACTTGGTGAGCCATAGTCCTCCCACGTTTGCCTGTACCTCGGAAAAGTATATATCGAACAAGAGTGGTCCCAGGACAGAACTCTGTGGGATGCCACTTGTGACCGGTTTCGAGTCTGACATGGCTCCAGCAACTCTCACTCTGTGGGTTCTGTCTTTGAGCCAGTTTGCGACCCATCTTGTGACATAGGGGTTTATATTTAAGCTGGATAGCTTATCTATGATGCCCAAGTGGGGTATTGTGTCAAATGCCTTTGCAAGGTCCAGATAGGCTGTGTGGACTACCTTCCCTTCATCTATGGCTTTGGTGACTGTTTCAAAGAAGTCAACCAGGTTCAAAAGGCAGGATCTGCCCTTGACAATGCCGAACTGGGTAGGATCTAGTGTCTGTAGGTCCCCAATGTCTTTGTTTATGAGCTCCATGATGATCCTCTCCATAGCCTTGCAGACTAAGCTAGTCAGGCTTATGGGGCGATAGTTTCCAGGGTCCGTAGAGGCTCCACCTTTGTGGAGTGGGACCACTGTTGCTGTACGCCATTCTGTGGGCACATATCCTGTAGTGAGGCTGAGATTGTATAGCTGTTTTATTTGAGGGATTAGTTCATCTTGTAGTTCATGTAGGACGCAACCTGAGACGCCATCTGGTCCCATGGAAGCAGTGTTTTTTGCTTTGGAGAGGGCAGCCTTCACCTGAGCATCTGAGATGTTTGGGAGGCAGCCCTCTGCCGGGATAGATACTTGCTCTTTTGGGGAGGGGAGAAGTTTGCACTGAACCTGTCTGCCAGGATATTGGCGATGTCTGTGGGTTCAGTGTATTTTTTGTCGTTTAGAATCAACTCAGAACAAGTCTGGGAGTTGCATCCCAGGTTTCTAACATAACTGAAAAAGCCTTATGATTGTCTTTGGTGTCCTGTGCAATTTTTCTCTCGAAGCTGGCCTTGGAGGATTTTATGAGGGATCGTAATTTTTTGCTAGTAGTGATCAGAGATGCCTTCCCTATTAGGGATTTTGCTCTATCATGTAGTAGCTTCCTCCTTCTGTTGTACAGTTTATTTATGGCAGGGGTCCACCAGACTGGACGCCTGCCTTTGGATGATTGGGTCTTGGTTTTGTTTGGGATAGCATGATCCATGCATTCCTGGAGATGTCCATAGAATGCATTTATATAGGATTCTGCAGTTTGGGCTGTAGTTTCCACTGGCCCTGGGGCCTTGAAGGATTCCACTTCAGTTTTGAGACCCATCTTGTGACATAGGGGTTTATATTTAAGCTGGATAGCTTATCTATGATGCCCAAGTGGGGTATTGTGTCAAATGCCTTTGCAAGGTCCAGATAGGCTGTGTGGACTACCTTCCCTTCATCTATGGCTTTGGTGACTGTTTCAAAGAAGTCAACCAGGTTCAAAAGGCAGGATCTGCCCTTGACAATGCCGAACTGGGTAGGATCTAGTGTCTGTAGGTCCCCAATGTCTTTGTTTATGAGCTCCATGATAATCCTCTCCATAGCCTTGCAGACTAAGCTAGTCAGGCTTATGGGGCGATAGTTTCCAGGGTCCGTAGAGGCTCCACCTTTGTGGAGTGGGACCACTGTTGCTGCACGCCATTCTGTGGGCACATATCCTGTAGTGAGGCTGAGATTGTATAGCTGTTTTATTTGAGGGATTAGTTCATCTTGTAGTTCATGTAGGACGCAACCTGAGACGCCATCTGGTCCCATGGAAGCAGTGTTTTTTGCTTTGGAGAGGGCAGCCTTCACCTGAGCATCTGAGATGTTTGGGAGGCAGCCCTCTGCCGGGATAGATACTTGCTCTTTTGGGAGGGGAGAAGTTTGCACTGAACCTGTCTGCCAGGATATTGGCGATGTCTGTGGGTTCAGTGTATTTTTTGTCGTTTAGAATCAACTCAGAACAAGTCTGGGAGTTGCATCCCAGGTTTCTAACATAACTGAAAAAAGCCTTATGATTGTCTTTGGTGTCCTGTGCAATTTTTCTCTCGAAGCTGGCCTTGGAGGATTTTATGAGGGATCGTAATTTTTTGCTAGTAGTGATCAGAGATGCCTTCCCTATTAGGGATTTTGCTCTATCATGTAGTAGCTTCCTCCTTCTGTTGTACAGTTTATTTATGGCAGGGGTCCACCAGACTGGACGCCTGCCTTTGGATGATTGGGTCTTGGTTTTGTTTGGGATAGCATGATCCATGCATTCCTGGAGATGTCCATAGAATGCATTTATATAGGATTCTGCAGTTTGGGCTGTAGTTTCCACTGGCCCTGGGGCCTTGAAGGATTCCACTTCAGTTTTGAGAAGTGAGAAGTTCGCTTTTGAGAAGTTTTTCACTGTGGTTTTCTGGGCTGGGGGTGGGGTCGGGATGTGGACATCCAGTGAAATTAATTTATGGTCTGATCTTACCAATGAGGGATATACTTCTGGTGTGGAGCATAGAGTCCCCATGTTGGTAATGATCAGGTCTAGTATGTTGTCCCCTCTTGTGGGAGTGGTGACTAGTTGTTCCATAGCATTTGAGTTTATAATTTCCAGGAATCTTTGGGCTAAGGTGCTGGGGCTTGAGTAGTGCTTCCAGTCAATGTTTGGGTAGTTGAAGTCACCCAATATAATGGTATTCGGAGAGATCTTCATGTTCTCCAATGTTTTCAGGAAAGCCGAATGGGATTCCTGACTTTGAGAGGGTGGTCTGTAGGATGCTTTAAACTGAAAAGCAGTCTTGCCCACTGTTAGTTGCACATGGATGGTCTCCGATACTTCGTGCAATGCCACTAACCTGGAGGTGTGGATATCCTTGATAAATATGGAAACTCCCCTCCTTTTGTGGTTCGGTCCGGGTTTTGGGGCAAAAGCATGATATGAGGTATAGCCTGGTAGTGCTGGGGTGCTCTCTGGAGCCTTGAACCAGGTTTCTGTCACTGCACAGATATCGATGTTCTCCATACTGAGGAGAGCTTGAGTGCATGCATCTTGAGGTTAAGACTTCTGGCGTTAGCAGCATTACCCTTAGTTTCTTGTTCCTTGTGCTGTCTATGGGGTGGGTTTGACTTTTGAGCCTTGCCTAAAAAGGCACTATGGGGTGGCAAGAGCCTTTGCCAATATCCGAAAGCCCAGTGGTGACAGGTGCAAGCCGTCCCTAGCGAAGCAACGTGGCTTGTCGAGCATGTCATCCCAGGCTGACAGACACTGGATCCCCTTTGAATGACACCAACATTTTAGCCAATTGTTAAAATCGATAATTTTGTCTTTGTACTGTGGCATCATTCTAGGTGAGGGTAAGATGCTGCTCAAGGTCAGGGTCATACCAGCCTGGGCTACATGATCAGAGAGCTCCTCTATGTCTCTTTTCATGTAGTCCAGGGAGGTACGTCTCAGGTCATTCACACCAGCATGTATAATGACTGAGTCATATTTGTATTTGCTTTGGAGTGACCTGAGTGCTTGCGTTATGTGCGGATCCTAGCACCCGACAGGCAGCTCACTGTGACCTTCTCTTTATTCAGCCTGGTGAGCGGGACGTCAGTGTGTCTGACAATAGAGTCACCTATAACAAGAGTATCAGGTGTGTTATTCAGCCTTAAGGGCTGTGGCTGCTTGGCACACTGACTTTGTGGGTTATGTGTTGTGTGTGTTTTGTTTTGAGGTAGCGTTTGCTTGGATGTCTGCTTTGGAGGTCTCTGTTGCTTAGGTAGATTTTTATTTAGAGCCTCAGTATGTTTTTGTGTATTTATGTGTTTGGTTCGCTGATGTGGTGGGACTATGTGATACTGGAATTGTGTTGTGTGAGGTTACCTTCTCCTCCTGACTGGTTACACCAGTTTTGAGATGAGAGAGCTCAGCCTCCAGTTTGGCTAAATAGTTGCATCTCTCACATATATTTGAACCTGTTTGGAGGAGGAGAGGGTTGTCCGTGTACATGAGACAGTTGTAACATTGCCTCAAAATTCCCTGATTCACCAGCTGGACTGGAGAGGAAACCATTGACTGGCCTTTGGACATGCTAGAGTAATAGGGAAACTGAATTTAAGACGGACCAATAGAGGACAGGGTAATCGTACAGAGTATAAGAGTAAGTAGTGCTTATGGTTTAATAGTGCTAACTTGTAGGATTACTTAATTGGACCAGTGAAGGGCCGTAGAATGAGAATATGGTGTTTAAATTGAGAGATAGAGCAGTTCTAAGGGAAAAAGTGAAGAGCAGACTTTGTGGAACCAGGAATAGTTTAAACCCAATTAGGCAGCGCTGCCCGCTGTTGCGCTATGCTCAAAAACACGCAAAACCGCGCAAAAGAGGGTTTTAAGAGAGGAAGATGAAGGAGTTTTGGAATTGACCCAGAATGGCCAATAAAACTACAGTTTCAAGTCAGTAACCACTCCCACAGGGGCAGGCAGGCTGCTCAATGTTTTTCACTGCCACTGATCAACAGAGACTTTCCTTTAGCCCAAGCAAAAAATGGCCTCACAGAAACTTACAAACAGTTCAAGAACAGCAAGCCTGTAACTGAACTTTTTTAAATCTCAGAAAAGTGGGAAAAAAGCATGGAAAGAATCATCATGGACCTTATGAACAAGGACATAGGCAACCTTCAAATGCTAGACCCAAGCCTGTTTGGCTTTATTAAGAGTAGATCATGCTTATTAAACCTAGTACACGTCTTTAAGAAAGTCACCAAAGCCCTGGATGAAGGTAAGACAGCACATATCAGCTATATTGACCTAGCCAAGGCTTTTGCACAATCCCCTACTCAGGTATCATTGAAAAACTCTCCCACATGTGGATCAACCCTTACATCATTAGATGGGTAGCCAATTGTCTCATTGACAGAACACATACTTTCAAAGCTGGTAACTGCACCTCTACCAGTAGACCCATCACCAGTCGCATACCACAAGGATCTGTGCTAGGCCCTTTACTGTCTGAATCTATTTCTTGGAAGTCCAGGCTAAAGTAATGGCCTTTGGCTTACCAAGTTCACTGGTGATTGCAAATTGGGTGCAATCATTAAGTCCTCCAATGATGTTAATATATTACAGGAGGAGCTAACACAAACAAATGATTGGTGCCAAAGCCACTGTCTAAAACTAAAAGCAAAAAGGTGCATTATTATCCCCTTTGGCAAAGTGGAATTCCCTGCTAATTACAATATTAACAGCAGTTCCCTAAGTTCAAACCTAGTGGTGTAACATCTGGAACACAGGTTGAATTCAATCTACACATCGAACACCGTGTTTCCACACTGGTAAGGAAGGCCTTCTATGTTGCACATCTCATAAATAAGGGCATCATATCCATGTCTAAGGATGTTATAACTTCACTATACTCGACCCTCATCAGATCTCATTCCTTCCAGTACAACTCTTTTGAGTGTGTACCTTTAACTCCTAGTGGGTGTGGCCTGAGCCTTTAAAAATGAAGTTATCACCTTACAGTTCTAACAAATACACATTGACAGAGGTCAGATATCAATATAATTGTGTTTGCCATCATGTATGCTTCAAGATAAAATATTATGATACCTTGCATGAAGCATGGTTTTGGAATTATTAATGCAAATATGAACAAGCAATATTTGACACCTAGAGGAGCAGTAGGAGGAAACTGCAGATGCACCTGGAGGCGTCACTTGGATGTAATGAGTTAATAGAATACAATGCTCACTTTTGCATATACCTCACCAGACACCTGCAGCAGCTGGAGAGACCACTGAGGTTTCTTACCAAGAAAATACAGGGTGTCCAAACCATGACCTATATGGATAGACTGAAAGCTCTGTCACTGTACTCTGTATCTTATAGGCTGCTGAGAGGAGACATGTGCCTGTCCGAAAGGGTAGTCACCAACCATACCCTGATGGAAATGATGCACATCCACAAGTCAAATGGCACACGCGTCATTCGCTTTAGGGGTCTTAACCTAGCCTGTGACATAAATAGAACATGCTGGACAGACACATATATCTCCCAAAAATTGCTGCTACTCTAGAATAAACATCAAATTCATGTAAAGCAGAGCTCCTCATTGACCCTATTCAAGCGCAACCTAGACAAACGGATGGGAAACCACAAATTCACCTCAGGAGTGGCACCTATGTCCCTCATGGACAGGGAGAGTCAGTGTTTGTCATAGACTCACTCTACAAATTATGCTTATCTAACCAAGGAAAATGGGGCAACTCGGGATTAACATGGCTGGGCTTGTAAGGGATCTAGGACCACTAGCCTAGTAACCTCCTATGAACCTATGAACCTATACTTAAATCACTGCTCACAGAAGCCATGTTTTCCAAAACACTATGTCTGGAATGCCACAATAAGGACTATATCTGACACTGCATCACACATATCTGGATTAAGTACCAATTCCCACTAGTGCTGTTTAAAACACTTTAAAGAAATCACAAGAACAGAGTTTATTCTCCCAAGACTGTTTTGCTGACCACCAGAATCAGTTATCATCAGACACCTCCACACTCAATTTGTTGCACCATTCCCTGCACCAAGCTACAGACTCACAGGGATGACAGGAGAAAGTACAACAGCAACATGAAAATGAGGGTGATAAAAAAGACTAGGCAGATGTATCCAAGATGGGATTTTTTACATTACTTTGCAAAAACCTTAGTTAATTTAGTTATTTTGTAATAAAAAATGTTCATTTCTTTGATTTAAATGTTCCCATTTACTTTTTCAGTAATACAACACATTACGCACAGCATTAAATCCTATTAACATCTACTCTTGCCAAGGGTTAAATTAGAGACTTATTCCTTGAATCATTTGTGTATGTCCCTGCAGTAAAAACATCACTACTTCAAAGGGAATACTTAGTGCATGTGGATCTTGGTCTCCCTCTTGTGGAGCAATAGAATATAGCAGCACCACTAACTGTAAACGGGGATGCTTCCAAGAAACTTTTTCAGCTATGACCAAGGCCATGAAGAAAGGCACATAAACAAGCAAAACAGACTCATTAAAAATTATGAAATTGGTTTATGGTCAGATCTTTGCAAGAATTGTGTATGAATACACAACTCTTGCACAACAGCAATACCCAGATTTGCTCTGAGCTACTGCACAATGGTACCTCCTATACTGACCCAACAGATATTGCCAATAAACTGGCTGACAGATTCAGTGCCAATTTTACTCCTCTCTCCCCCACAAAGGCCCAATCACAATGCCAGTAGATTGCAAGGCACCCAGTATTACTACTGCACAGGTTAAAACAGCACTGTCCAAGGCCAAGAATACAGCTTCTATGGGATGTGACAATATCCCTGGCTGTGTTCTACATGAACCTCATCTGTATGCCCTGTTCAGTCACAGCCTCACCTCTGGCTTTGTCCCTACCGATGGCGCACTGCTACAGTCATCCCTCTTAACAAAGGAGGAGCGATTACAGAATCTGGGAACTATCACCCCAGTAGCCTGAAGACTCTGATATGCAAAGCTATGGAACGCATCATCGTGGACCTAATAAACAAGGATATAGGGAATCTCCAAACTCTGGACCCCACACAGTTTGGTTTTGTGAAGGGTAGATCATACCTGCTCAACTTGGTTGAATTCTTTGTCAGTCACCAGAGCTGTGGATGAAGGCAAGGTGGTTCATACAGCCTACCTTGATCTGGCCAAGGCCTATGATACCATTCCCCACTCAGGATAATAGAAAAACTCACTAAGCTAGGAATCAGCCCCCTAGGCATCAACCCCTATATCACTAGGTGTGTTGCAAACTGGCTCACAGATAGAACTCAGTGTGAAAGTAGCTGACTCCAAGTCAGACTTGGTCCTCTCCTGTTTGGTATCTACTTAAGTCCAGGCCAACACAAAGGGACTCTGGCTGATAAAGTTCGCAGACGATTGCAAGTTGGGAGCTATTATTAACTCCACAAGTGATGCTGACATCCTATAGAAAGGCGTCACTGAGACTAACGACTGGTGTCAGAACCATGGCTTTAAGCTTAATGCCAAAAAATGTGTCATCATCCCCTTTCGGAAAAACCTGGTTCCCATGAATTACCACATCAATGGTAGCCCACTGAACACAGAAGGCGTTATAAGAGATCTGGGAAAATAGGTTGACAGCAACCTCTCTTTTGATCACCACATTGCCACTGTGGTCAGAAAGTCCTTCTATGTGGCACATCTCATTACTAAGGGTTTTGCATCCAGGAAGAAAGAGGTCATTGTCTCCCTCTACTCTTACCTCATTAGGCCAATCATCAAGTAAAATGCCCCATTTTGCATGTACCTCACTAGACACCTGCAACAACTGGAGAGGCCACAAAAGTACCTCACAAAGTGGAACCTAGGCCTTAAACACTTGTCCTGTATGGACAGACTCAAAAAACTCCAACTATTCTCTGTCTCATATCACCTACTTAGAGGCGATCTCTGCTTGACTTACAAAGCCATGTCTGACCCAGCTCTGTTAGAAATGCTGTGTCTAAAGAAATTCCAATCCTTGCACACCACACACTCCAGAGACCTCAACCTTATTACTACAATCAACAGAATGTGCTGGAGGGACAGGTTCATAACAGAGAGGCTGCCCATGCTGTGGAATAGACTTCCCATACATGTCAAGCAGAGCACCTCACTGGCCCTCTTCAATAGAAATCTTAATGAGTGGATGGGAAATAAAAAATTCACACCGGGGATCACTCCAGTGGCTCTACTCAACAGAGGCACTGGGAACTAAGGTCGGGTGGCATGATGTCAGTGTAATCCTATGAGCTAGGCTTGTAAAGGCCCCAGGGTCGTTAGCCTAGTGCACACTTATGAACCTATGAATAGTAACTTGAAATTATTATTTACAAAAGCAAGCACTATGCATCACATCATATGGTAATTATATTCTTGATTTTAGTTTGTGCTATCAAGGTAAAAACATTGTGATGCTAAATAAATAAAATGGCTCAGGACCCCTTTTTAATATAAAAGCAACAAAAGCTGTCACATACATAAACTGAATAACTATGCATACAAAATTATACTCCCACCTCTATTATTATTTAAAAAGAGGTGGGGGGTTAAGTATCATATTGGAAACCAGTCCTCAAACATATTTTTAATTTGAATGCTCCAATATAGTTTTCATTTTACAGTAGTAAAGAACTGATGGAAGTTTCCTCAATCATAATTAAAGCAGTACAATTGTGTAAGTATACTTACTATAACAATAGATGTTCAAATGATCACTGCTGCAGTAGCCTAAGTAATATGGCATATAGCATGCCAAGGATATAACAGTCAACCAGCTTTCAAAACTTCAGGGCCCTTTCAATGATCCCAAATGATTAGGCATCTCAAGCTAATCTACCTAAAGCCAGGTTTGACTCTCAAGATCTTCAGCACTTTTATGCCAATAGAGAGAGGGTGGTTAAAGCCCTGAGCAGGACAATGCTAGGAAAATGCTACTAGCCTTGTGGGATTTATCCTTTTGTTGACTGGATAAGTTGCACTAGGCTAATAGCCTCTTTTCAAGGCAAATCCATGGTGGTATTTATATTAAGAGGAGAAATTTGGGCAAGGCATCTGAGAACTTGCCCTACTTTTTTACTAAATGCTGTGGGATCTTTTACATCCACCTGAGCTGCCACCCATTCTAGCACATGAGGCCTTGGTTTAATGTCTCTGTGACACTACCAGCCCAGCTAGATAGAATTTTGTAAATAATTCTATGTCACTTGTGAATAATAATATGATTTTGTATGCTTGCCTTAAAAATGTAAGAAAATATATGCTCTGTACTGAGCTTCAAGATTGTAACCATAGTGCACCCTGCTGGAAAATATCAGAAATGTGTATAAATTATATGCCAATGCAAAATGTATGGTTTCATAGTAAAAGTTGGAATATACAGAGTTAACTTGCAAACTCTATGAAAATAAATAAAGAATTTTAAGAGTGTGTTTACCAGAACTAGAAGACAGAATGTCTGCAGCTGGAACTTGTTTCTGTTGATTGAAACAGAGGTAATTACAGGTTTCCAAGGTAACTATTTTATGACTTCCAGTTTCTGGCAAGCTTCTAAGAGAGAATTGTCAGCTTCTAAGAGATAAGTATTTTTCAGAGTCATGTTAAATTCTGTTGGTATCTGTTTAGCCTAGAAACTAGATGCACGTGTCAAATAGTGATGTCATCTAGCTAACTCAGCTGTAATGCATATTATTAACTTAAGAACTATCTCAGAGACAAAGAGTGCATTTTGTATTTTGTTCTGGACCTGTTAACAACTCACCAGCACTTTGCCTTGCTCTGTAAGTAAGTTATTTAGAACATGCATTCTCTTAGAGATAGATAGGAATATAGCAAGATTAGTGTAGATGTTTTCTATATTTATATGAGACTGTCCTACTACATTATTTTAAAGTATTTCCTGTGACTGTGAACTCTGTTGTCACTGTGTTGAGTTAAATATTTTAAACATTTTAATTGTGGTTGGTTTGCTTACAAATATTTAAGCTCTTAGAGTACTTGCATGTATTTGGTTGTACTGTATAGGCCACTCTAGAATAGCCTTAAAAGTTTGGTCACATTTAGCATTTGGATAACAGTAACATTACATAGTGGAATTGGTCACCCTTTGGGAAGGGCCTTATAGTAGCTGATAAGTAGGGGTTTTGGTGGTGGTGCTAACTACCTTATGGTCTGGGCAGAAGGGGGCATAGCTAGTAAACCTGTGTCAGCCTTCCCCAGGTATGTGTTTGTGTATAAATTAAATCTCAAAGTGTGTGTGTCAACTCCTTGGGCAGGGACATGAAGCACTGGTTAGACAGAGAGAGTGCTGGGAGGACTTGGCTTGGAACCCTGGCTATGGACTCCACTCCATAGCTGAGCCAGTGAGGAGTTTTACTGGGGATCTGGAGAGAGAGGGAGAAGCCAACCCTAGACTGACTGTGATCTCTGTGTGCTCTTGAGGGAAATTGTACTTTACTGTGTGTGTACTTGTCATCCCAATGTGCACATCCTTCACTGGTGTTAGTGGTGAGGATTGAAGGTCCTTGATTGCTGGTTCAGTGCACGGCCATCATATATTAATTGTTTGAAAGTGGTGGGATATCCACATCAAATATTAATTGTTTGATAGTGGTGAGATAGCCACATTACATATTAATTTGCTTGTAGTGGTGTGGATATTGAATTCCTGTAGCTTGTTACAATGGTCACTGAATGTGTATTTGTATTCTAAATCAGCCACGCAGTGAACATTCAGAATTCAGATCACAATTGTTTTATTTCTTTTTTTAGCTTAGTTAGTCAGGGAGAGCAGGCGAGCATGTCAACAGAGGAGTATGACAAGCTGACAAGGAGCCATTTGAGATTTGCCAGGGTAAAGGACCTGTGCATGCCAACCTGAATAAGGCAGACATGATTGCAGCTTTAGTCACAGCTGCATCCAAGAATAGCAACCAGGAGGACAATCAGACTGGCCGTGGAGATGTACAACTCTCAGAGAATGGACAGCTCAACCTTTCTACAGAGGACTTAAAATCCATGCGGAGTTAAAGAGACTTGAGTTGGAGGTCAAGTATTTGGAAATGGAAACAATAGAGAGACTAAGGCATCTAGACCCTGAGGAGAATGAGAAACTGCTACGCCTAGAAACTGAGGAGAAGGAGAGGCAGAGGCAACATGAAAAGGAGATGCTGACTCTTCCCCAGAGTCATGGAGGTAATGGGGAAGGGAGTAACTGAATCCCAGAAGCAACAAAGGTCAGTAAATTTCTTCCCCAGTTTACACAGGGGGATAATTTTGATAGTTTCATTCATATGTTTGAGAGGGTATGTAAACAGTATAATGTTGACCAAGGGCTCTGGGTACGGTTCCTGACCCCCTTACTCCATGGTAAAGCTGTAAATTTTCTGTCTAAACTGTCTGATAATGACTTTTTAAATTACAATGTTGTAAAAAGCTGTTTGCTAGAATTTGTTAAGCTAAAAGCTGAAGCTTATAGGAAAAAGTTTCATGAGCATAGACGCAAGGCAGATGAAACTGTGTGTGACTATGTTGCTGAACTAAGCACTTACTTTCATAGATGGGTGAGTGGATGTCAGGTCACCACTTTTAAAGGGCTGGCAGACCTTTTGGTGAGAGAACAAGCCCTTAGCACTTTGCCTGAGGACATGAGGATCTGATTAGCTGATAGATAATGCCTTACTGTAGATGAGTTGGAGAAGAAGGGAGACCTATACCTAGCAAGCAGGGCATCCCTGCACAAGAAAGGGACACCCAGTGCTGGTCATGGGTCTAAAGAAACCTATGGTGGGCAGTCCAGACAGGTCTATATTATGTGATTGAATGGTTAAATAGTTGAACACGTAATAGTCGACCCATAATATTTGAACTGTCACAATATCGAATGGAAAATAAAAAAAGACAATACAACCCAAACAAACCATTTAAATGCTCTACACAGGGGGGACAGGCCCCCTGCACCCCCCACACACCCCACTACTTAAATATATCAACTATAAGATTGTACTACAGTGCAGACACTGGAAAACTTCCATTTCCGCACTGTACTGAGATCTCCATTGAACCGTTCGACATTGTGGCGGTTCGATTATTATGGATCGACTATTACATGTTCAACTATTTGACCACTCAATCACGTAATATAGACCCATCTGGACTACCCCAACAGAATCTGACAGTAGCAGGGGAAACCACTAGTCCAGGACCTAGGGTTAAATGTTTTGAATGCAACCAGTGAGGCCATGTAGCATATAGATGCCCACGGAGGCAAGGTCGGGAACAAAAGGTGAGTGAGCCAGTAAGTGGGAATGACAAAATGCCAACAGTAGGTTGTCACGAGACAACAAGGGTACCAAACTACCACTAGAGGTTATATCCTATCTTAGTGAATGGCAAAGAGACCATTTCTAAGAAAGATGCAGCCTCTGACATCAACATTGTTAAGCCTGCAATAGTTACAGAGGAGCACTACTTGCCTGGGCAGTCTACTCCAGTCAGAGCTCTGGGAGAGGCTCCATTCCAAATACCTTTGGCTAGGGTTCACCTTGAAAGGGAGGGTGGAAAAGGAAGCCAGCAAGTAGGCGTGTTTAAGGCTATCCTTGCAGATGTCTTGATAGGGAATGATTTTGATAATGCAGTACTGTGTGTTCATGCAGTTACACACAGTCAGGCTTGGAGACAAGTATGTGAGTCTGGTAGCCTAGGGGAGACCCAGACAGACTGCACAATTGCAGCCAGGACTGGTGAGGTGGTTACTTCAGGGAGGGAGATACTCTGTAACAGTGAGACTGAAGGTGAGCACAGCTGCTTGTGGGTACTGATGTTCACTTGGACAGAGTGACTGCAACGGAAGAGGTGAGTAGTAGTATGCAGGCTGACAGTGAGGTACCACTGTCAGAGAATACCAGACTTCCTGTGAAAGAGGAGCTTGGTAAGGGTCACAAAGAGAGAGTTGAAGCAGGCTCAGCTCTCAGACCCTACACTGCAAGGCATGAGAGAGTTAGCTAGTGAGGCACCTGATCCTGAAGGGATGGGGTAATCTATATACTGGAACAAAGGGTTACTGTATAAAGAGTGGACCCCTGAGGGAGGGCTAGAAGGTGCGATAATTCAGCAGTTGGTAGTGCCCAAAGCCTGCCATCTGGCACTTCTAGCCATAGCCCATGATATTCCCTTTGCAGGTCATATGGGCATAAAACTTCTATTGGCCTGGAATTTCCAGAGATGTAACAGGGTACTGCAAGACCTATGAGCAGTGCCAAAAGGTAGGCAAGGCAGAAGAGAAGGTGAAAGCTCCTTTGATGCCTTTGCCTGTGATTGAGGAGCCATTTCAGAGGGTAGCTATGGATATTGTGGGCCTTTCAGTACCCCAAGTTCCACGGGGAAAAAGTATATCCTAGATGTAGTAGATAATGCTGCAAAATACCCTGAGGCAGTGGCTTTGTCCTCCACTGAGGCGGAAAAGGTGGCAAATGCTTTGTTAGAGATGTTCAGCATGGTAGGTTTCTCAAAATAAATACTGACTGACAGAGGTGCCAATTTCATGTCAGACCTGCTGACTTGTCTGTGGAAGTACTGTGGGGTGAAGCACCTGAAGACCACTTCATACCATCCCCAGACTAATGGTCTTGTTCAGAGGTTAAACCCTACACTCAAGTCCATGCTACATGCATTTGCAGACCAGTTTAAGAGGGAGTGGGACAAATATTTGCCCCATCTGTTGTTTGCTTACAGAGAGGATCCCCAGGAATCCACAGGTTTTTCTCTCTTTGAGTTGCTGTATGGGTATAGGGTGAGAGGGCCTCTAGATTTAATTTGAGATGAGTGGGAGGGGGAGTGTAAATCCCACAAGGAGTCTGTTGTGGTATATGTTCTAAACCTCAGGACAAGGCTCAGGGAACTTGTGGGCTTGGTCCAGGAGAACCTGTCAGAAGCCCAACAGCAGAAAAAGGTCTGGTATGACAGGAATGCTCAGGCTAGAGAGTATGCTGTAGGTAACAGACAATGGTTCTTGTACTTGTCAGACACAACAAGCTGCAGGCAGCTTGGGAGAGATGTTACAAGGTTGTAAGGAAGGTCAGAGATGTTAAGTATATGGTGGAACTGCTGGGCAGGAGGCATGGGCACAAATTGTACCATGTTAACATGATGAAAGCTTGCCATGATAGGGAGGCCCTTGAGCTAAATATTGACAATAGGAGGCAGGATGAGTCTGAGGGGAATCTATGGCTACAGGGAGCCAGCCAGAACAATCCCAAATTATTATGGTGGAGCCTAGGGTTGCAGCCATATGATGGGACAGTGCAGCACTGTACTGGGGTCAGCAATGCCAAGGCAGTTGGAATCTCAAGACATGGAAAGGGGTAAGGTATTCCCAGATAGGGTCAACCCTCTCAAGGACTGTTTCTCAAGGGACACTTGTAAAACTAGCTTGAGTTCTCATTAGGGGGGGGGATGTGACACTGCCAGCCCAGCTAGATAGAATTTTGTAAATAATTCTGTTATTTGTGAACAGTAATATGATTTGTATGCTTGCCCTAAAAATGTAAGAAAACTATATTTTCTGTACTGAGCTTAAAGATTGTAACCACAGTGCACCCTGCTGGAAAAGAGCAGAAATGTGTGTAAATTATATGCCAATGCAAAATGTATGATTCCATAGTAAAAGTTGGAATATACAGAGTTAACTTGCAAACTCTGAGAAAATAAAGAATTTTAAGAGTGTGTTTACCAGAACTAGAAGACAGAATGTCTGCAGCTGGAAATGCTTTCTATTGTTTGAAACAGAGGTAATTACAGGTTTCCAAGGTAATTGTTTTACGACTTCCAGTTTCTGGCAAACTTGTAAGAGAGAATTGTCAGCTTCTAAGAGATAAGTATTTTTCACAGAGTCATGTTAAATTCTGTTGGTATCTGTTTAGCCTAGGAACTAGATGCAAGTGTGAAATAGTGATGTCATCTAACTAACCCATCAATAATGTGTGTTATTAACTTAAGAACTATCTCAGTGAGAAAGAGTGCATTTTGTATTTTGTTCTGGACCTGTTAACAACTCACCAGCACTTTGCCTTCCTCTGTAAGTAAGTTATTTAGAACATAGTTTCTCTTAGAGATATATAGGAATATAGCAAGATTAGTGTAGATGTTTTCTATATTTATGTGAGACTGTCTTACTATGCTATTTTAAAGTATTTCCTGTGACTGTGTACTTTGCTGTCACTGTGTTGACTTAATAAGTATTGTCTTGTGCTTTTATTATTTATTATTAAATATTTTAAGCCTTTTAATTGTGGCTGGTTTGCTTACAAATATTTAAGCTCTTAGATTACTTGCATGTATTTGGTGGTACTGTATAGGTCACTCTAGAATAGCCTTAAAAGTTTGGTCACACTTATCATATGGATAACAGTAACATTACATAGTGGAATTGGTCACCCATTGGGAAGGGCCTTATAGTAGCTGATAAGTAGGGGTTGTGGTGGCAGTGCTAACTACCTTATGGTCCAGGCAGAAGGGGGCATAGCTAATAAACGTGTGCCAGCCTTCCCCACGTGTGTGTTTGTGTATAAATCAAATCTCAAAGTGTGTGTGTGTGTGTGTGTGTGTGTGTGTGTGTGTGTGTGTGTGTGTGTGTGTGTGTGTGTGTGTGTAAGTGCGCCAGCTACTTGGGCAGGGACACAAAGCACTGGTTAGACAGAGAGAGTGCTGGGAGGACTTGGCTTGGAACCCTGGCTATGGACTCCACTCTATAGCTGTGCTAGTGGGGAGTCTTACTGGGGATCTGGAGAAAGAGGAAGAAACCAGCCCCAGACTGATTGTGATCTCTGTGTGCTCTTAAGGGAAATTGTACTTTACTGTGTGTACTTGTCATCCTCCCGATATGCACATCCCTTACTGGTGTTAGTAGTGAGGATTGAGGCTCCTTGATTACTGGGCCAGTGCAGAGGTGTCACAGTCTCCTCCAAAGGATGACAGACTCAGGAATGCAGAACCCCCTTTATGCTAAACTGCAGTGTCAGCAATAAATCTACCTGGCATTCGAATAGAACCCACAGCCTTCTGCACCAAGGGCAAGTGTGCTACTTGTTACACCACTGGCAGTATGTCACATATACTGGCATAAAAATGCACACAAAAATAAGGGAGATGGATGGAGTGGCTGCTGCAGTAACAGTGATCATTCAAACAACTAATAGGATTATAGGAGATTACTAGGCTATCGACCCAGAGGTCATTTTAACCCTAGCCATTTCAACCCCGTGTAATACCATAGAGATACTATTCAATACCCAAGACTGCATTTAGAGAAGACTGCCCATGTCCAGGAGGGTTGTGGGCACTATCCCCAGTAAGAATTTACAGCACCTCATCTACTCATGCAAGTTCCTCTCGAACAGTCTCATAGAGGTGCTCTGCTTCACATGAATTGGTAGCCTGTCCCAAAGACATGGCAGTCACTGGGAGATAAATCTGTCCCTCCAGCATGTCCTATTTAGGTCCCTGGATTGGGTAGCCCTAGACCCATTTGATTTACAGATATCCAGTAAGTTCTGTAGATTTGGGTCTTGGGTTGCTCTGTAGCCCAGGCATAAGTCTCCCCTAAGAAGTCTATACGATATGGAGTATAGTGACAGGGACTTTAGTCGTTCCATGTAAGGAACATGCTGGAGGCTCTTGATCTTCTTTGTTAGAAACCTCTGAGGTCTCTCTAATTGCTGTAGATGCTTAGTACAGTACATGCCAAATGGGGTGTTATACTCAATTATTGGCTGGAAAAGTGCTGAGAATAGGGGAGATTATAACTTCTTTTGCTCTCAAGGCAATGCCTTTACTAATCAAGTGAGCTACAATCGAAAGCTTTTCTTACAATGGTAGACATGTGGTAGTCAAAGTTAAGGTCACTTTCAACCTGTGATCCCAGGTCCTTTACCACTTCATGAGTACTTAGGGTATTGTTATTGATTTGATAGTGTGAAGGGACATTGTTTGTGCCAAAGGGAATGCTGATGCATTTCTTTGCATTCAGTTTGAGACCATGACTAATACACCAGTTGTTGGTCTGTGTAAGACCATCCTGGGGTATACTGACATCATTTGGGGGTTCAATAGTTGCACCTAGTTTGCAGTCATCTGTTCAGCTACAACTCTTTAGTTTTGATCTGAACTTCTCAGAAGTATATACCAAACAGAAGTGGGCCCAGCACAGTCCCCTGTGGGACCCCACTGGGGTCTGCTGCTTGATTTGGAGTCACCCACTTTGATAGTGTGTGTCCAGTTTGTGAGCCAGTTGGCAACCCATCTTACAACGAAGGCTTTATATTCAGTTTGCTAAGTTTATTGGTAATGCCTGAATGTGGGATTGTGTTGAGAGCCTTTGCCAAGTCAAGGTACTCTGTGTGCACAGATTTGCCCTCATCATTGGCCTTGGTTACCCTTTCAAAGACATCCACCAGATTAATAGGCAGGATCTGCCCTTCACAAAGCTGAATTGGGTAGGATCCAGGGTTTGGAGGTCACCTTGTCTTTATTTATGAGGTCCATAATGATTCGTTCCATGACCTTACAGATGAGGCTGGTCAGACTTATGGGTCTGTATTTCCCCAGGTCTGCTGCTAGACCACCTTTGTGGAGGTTCTCCATTCCACAGGAACAAAGCCTGTGGTTAGGCTATGATTGAAAAGGGTACTTAGTGGTGATGCTAGTTCATGTTTTAGCCTGTTTAGAAGATAGCCTTGGATGTCATCTGGTCCCATAGAGGCCGTGTTGTTTGCCTTGGACAGGACTTTGAGGATCTGCTCTGCTCTTCAGATATGTAAGGTGGAGGGGGAGTTTGGGTGAGGATTTATTGGAATTTAGGAGGGGATAAGAGAGTGAAATTGTCACCAAACCTATCCACTAGCAGGTTCACTATCTCTGTGGGGTCAGTGTGTGTGATACTGTTGGCCACCAGTTCTGCACATGCTGGGGTCTTAACCTTTAGGTTATGTACATAGCTGTAAAAGGCCTTATGGTTATCCTTGGTAGTTATTGGTTCTATATTACATGACAAAGCTTTACTTAATTGAATAAGTAAAGCTCGAACTTGTAATATCGAAACCATAAATTGTTGAATGGCTGATTTAACCCAGGGAAACACTTCCCTTGGCCGTTTTGTGGAGTATGCCCATTTCTCCAATTTGGAGCAATCTTGGAGTTGGTATGTTTAGGTTGGGGGTGTGGGGGGCACAGTCCCCCACATTGGGGGGGTGTGGTGGTCGAAGCCCCCCCCTTGATTTCGGATGTAAAGTTTTTTGGGTTTTTTTTATTCGGCCAAGGGCAGTATTTCCCTTGGTTGAATTAGCTGTTCAACAATTTTAGCTTTTGATATTACAGATGTTGTAATATAGATGCAGTACTTGCTAGGTTTCTCTCAGAGGAGCTGTTGGAGGATTTGACAAGTTGTCATATTTGCCTCTTAAGGCTAAGGAGGGAGCTTTTCCATTGCTGGGTCCTTGTCTTTGGACATCAACGTTTTGCATTTATTGTGGAATTTATTGATGATGGAAGTCCACCATGGCAGCTTGATTTTACTTGGGGGTCTGGCTTTGATTCTATCTTGTACAGCCAAGTTTATACACTTATGCAAGTGATTGTACAGGGATTTAGTGTAAACTTTGGCATAGTTACCACTTTCAGCTTGGGGTGGGGCTTGGAATGCATTTATACCTTCACCTAGGAGGGTATAGTTTGCAGTGGTGAAGTTTTTTTTAGTCTGATTTAACCCTATGTGAATATCATGGTAAGTTTATTTGCATAAAATGTTCTTCATAATGATCACCACTGCAGTAGCCTAAGCTATATGAGTAGATTATTATAGCTTAATGTAACTGGAAGGAGGAAGGATGAGCATCCAGAAGCCCCTGGATAATGGTCCAAGCAAAGCTTGACCTAGACCTGGAGAAGGAATCAAAGTTATAATGTTTTGTAAAAGTATGCACAGAAGATCAAGTTGCTACTTCTAAAATACTTCTAGAATCTAACTATTTCCAAAAAGCAACAGGTGAAACCAGTAGCATAGATAGGATAGGACAAGAGGGCCAACTGCCCCAGGTGCAAATTATTGGGAGGCCAGAATCAGCTGATCCTGAACTCTCGTTAATGCAATATCACATTGAGTCTCCCCTTCTATCAAGATAGTACCTGAGTTGTCTGTGAAAATCCAAGGTATGAAGGTCAGAACAATTCCCAAAGAAAGGCAAGTGGAAGGACTACTTCCAGCAGCTTCTGAAGAAACCCCTACAGAAGATGCAGTGTGCTCCAGACACAACTAACAAAGACAGAAGAGAAATACCCCACTCAAGAAGAAGTATGACCAGCACTAAGGAAAATGAAGTCAGGAAAAGCAGGAGGCTCAGATGAGGTCACTGGGGGGTAATGGCTCCTGAGGGTATTCATAGCAGTACGGAGAGAAGGGCATATCCCAGATGACTGAAGAATAAGCATACTAGTGTCAGTGTACAAGATGAAAGAGAATATTCATAACTCTTGGCAGTACAGAGGTAGCGCACTCCTGTCATATTTCATAAAAGTGCTGACGAGCATTATAGATGAGCACACAGAGTAATAGAAACTAAAATGTGAGACATGAAATTTGGATTCTGATCAGTATGTAGCACAACTCACCCAGTGACTGCAGTTAGACAAATACCACAGAAGAAGCTGAAGATGAGGAAATAGTCAAACTGTTCATTCTTAGACTAAAGAAAGGATATGAAAAGGTCCCAAGAAAGCTGGTTCAAGCAGTTCTGTGATGGTTTGCAGTCCCAGTGGCATTGGTAGAATTAGTACCAATTAGTACAGGCTATGTACAAGAATCCAGTGACACAAATACAAATATTTCACAGAAAAAGTATGTTTTCTGTGATAAAAAGTAAAATGGAAGTTTCTTTTCCCCTAAGGGATCTTGCCTGCCTGCAATGGAACAAGCGATAACTGACCAGCAGTCATTGAGAAGTGTTCTCTTTGGAGGTAGGAAAGCCCTGAAAGGGTTGATTTTTAGTCAGCACAGCTCTAGCTCTCTGATGGTTAGAGTGCATGGAAGGTGGCCTGGAGCTAGGGTGCTGGTCAGCTGTTATATTCTTGGCAGGATGTAACATATAGTTAGGCTACTACAGCAGTGATTATTATGAATAACGTATAAAAATAATAATAATAACTGTGTATAGCTGTGTATCAGTATATGATAAAGTTGTATTGTGCTTCTAGAAACCTATATTGCACAGGACTAAAACTTTCAGAGTAAAATCAGAAATCATGCAGACTTGTCAGAGCACTAAACACCTGCTTAAAATGGAAGAATTAAAGTGACAATTATGAATAATCTAACATTTTGTCAGAGGCATTATGTATACATATATATATATATATATATATATATATACACACACACACACACACACACACACACACACACACACACACACACACACACACACACACACACACACACATATATATATATATATATATATATATATATATATATATATATATGTGCATGTGTGTATATATATATATATATGGGTGTACTTCACTTGATTGAAAACTCACTTTACTGAAAATTAAATTACTAGGACCACTTAATTGAAAGCTCACTTCACTGAAAACTCACTTCACTGAAACTCATTTAGTTGAAAGTTATATATGGCCTTTTCCCCACAGTAGTGCGATCCTGGAGTTAGTATATATAGTAAGGTGGGGTGTGTGGGGCACAGCAGGGGCGGCCCGTGCTATTGGACTGCCGGACTGCAGCCCCCTCAACTTTAAAATAAAAAAGAAAAAAGAAATAAATAGAGAAAAAAAAATTTTAAATTTGCGCATGCGCACTAGTCCGGACTGCTGCTGAGACAGTCTGGAGCATGCACAGATGTCTCAGCAGCAGTCCTGACTGGGAAACATGGACAACAGAGTTCCCAGAAGTCTATGCAGTTTAAAACTGCATAGACTGTCCTGGGAACTCGCTGGGGAAATGCGTCGGGGTCGGACTCCAACATCAGCAGTCAGGAATGTAGGATCTCACGACGAGCAGGGTCTGGCTGCAGTCTCGGATTTGCGCGGGTTTTGGATAGGGATCGGATGTGCAGTGGTGGTCGTTTACTTACTTTGGGTTTATGGACAGGATTTACGGTGGTGTACTTTGGAGTAATGGACTACAGGTAAGGAGTGTGTGTGTGGAGTAATGGACTACAGGTAAGGGGTGCATGGAGTAATGGACTACAGGTAAGGGGTGTGTGGAGTAATGATCTACAGGTAAGGTGTGTGTGTGTGTGTAAATGCCCCAGGTGCAATATACTGGTGGTTAGACTCATGGTGGTGTGGTAGGGAATACCTCAGGCTTGAACCCTGTACCTTGTATGCAGGTGTTAAAGACCTGAATTCCCTACCCACCACCATTTGTAAAAAAATTGCAGATTTTTGCCTCATATTTGATCTGATCTATTCCTCATAATATCTGTGGTTTGTAAATATTGCAATGCTTGATATTTGATGGTGCAGTGGTAGCACTGTTGCTTCACAGCTGCAGGTTCTTGGGTTTGATTCGTGGGGGGGGGGGTCTGTATCTTCTCCATGTGTTTGTGTGGGTTTGCTTTTGTGTCCTCCCATGTTACAAAGACATGTCTGCATTATTTCTTCCTGGGCCACTGCTGAAAATTGTTTTTTTTGTTCTAAGTCAGACTGTCCTGATTAACAAATGTTAAACAAAATTGACAGGCATTTGAATTTCAGACTTCAGGTTTCTGAATGTTTACTTCCTTGCATATTTGATGGTGCAGTGGCAGTATTGCTGCCTCACAGCTATAGGTTTTCTGGTTTGATTCTTGGCTGGGGTGCCTTCTGTGTGGAGTCTGCATCTTATCCCTGTGTCTGTGTGGATTTGCTCTGGTGTCCTGCCATTTTACAAAGACATGTGTCTACAGTATTTCTCCCTGGGCCTCTGCTGAAAATTGTTTTTGTTCCATCAGAAGTAAAATTGACAGGCATTTGAATTTCAGACTTCATATTTTTCAGAAAATACATAGTAAAACAACTTTTTATTCTAGCAATAAATATATAGTAACACAACCTTTTATTATAGCAATTTTTTAAGTTTATAAGATGACTATTTGAAATTTTTCCTTATTCTTGGGACTGTAATACCCTGTTACTGGCTTTGTCCAGGTTTTTTGTGCTAAGGTTGACAGCTATGGCAAGAACTGAATTCACTGAATATGTTTGAGGGCTGTATTCCCTCATTACTGGGTTTGTCTAGGTGTTTTGTGCTAAGAGATTGACAGCTATGGTGAGAACTGAATTCATTAAATGATAGCCATTTAAGTTTCAGTCTTCCTCTCTTTCACAAAGCAGCTGATTTGGCGTAGTGGTATGTTGCTCTTGGCTGTTTTGCACAGGGACCTTGGCAGTAAAATGTACGGTGGTAACACAGCATTTTTCTTTCACAAAGCAGGTGATTTGGCATAGTGGTATGTTGTTCTGACTCTTTTGCACAGGGACCTTGGCAGTAAAATGTATGGTGGTAACACAGCATTTTATTCTAGCAGCTTTCCAAGATTATACAAGCAATGTTTAATGTGTCCCTGGTTTTTACCCTTTTGACCCACCCCAATAAATTTGGCTTTTTCCAGTTTTCTTGTGCTGCGAAGTTGAGATGCAGTTGAGTATTGAGTAGATTTTACAAGGAGCTGAGAGCTGCAGGGGAACAGAAATTTAGTGTTGCTTAAGTGAAGATGGTTTGCCTTGTTAATAGCACAACAGGTTGTGTACTTGCTTTTGATGCCAAAGGCTGTGGGTTCTACTCCCACAAGGGGTTGATGCTGCCGTACTGAGAATGTTTTCCTTGGTGAAAATACTAACTATGAGTCTGTTATCAGTTTGCCATCCATTTCTTCTTGCAATATTACTAGCTTATCATTTTTTTAATGTAATATAGGCAATTTATTCCTGAGGGGCAACAGACACTTTATTTTTCGATGAAACCATGAAATATAAAGGTGTTTGCTAGCAGCAACCTCTTCATTAGTTACAGATTTCTTTAATGTGGAATTATTTAGATGACTTTTACTTCTTCAGAGATTGTGCATATTTACTGATAATGGACTGTAGAATTGTGCATATTTACTGATAATGGACTGTAGAATTGTGCATATTTACTGATAATGGCGAACTGTAGAATTGTGCATATTTACTGATAATGGTGGACTGTGGAAGTCTGAGTAGACTTTTATGATAAATGTTCTGAACTGGGCAGTTTTGCCATTATGGGTGCATGCGTTTTGTTTCATTGCTTACTGGAAAAATGTTCAAAACAAATTTAAAACGCCTTCTAACAACTGTACTGTATTGTACAAGGAATATAATTTAGTACAATGAGGAAGGTGTATCAAAGAGCACATGTATGTTTCATATGCAAGCGGCCTATGATTTGAAAACAGCCCAAAATTAATCTTTATCTGCCACTGGCAAAATGTATTTTATTTGAATGTGGGTTTCAATGCTGTTTCAATGAATGTGAGTTTCAAGGGCAAAGAAGTTTTAATTGTGAGACTGCATTGCTTTGTTTAGCAGATTACTTAGTGTTTGTGCTGTAAAATACAAAATAAAACTTTCAAATGAAGTCCAACTCATCATAGAAGTAAAGCAGTATGCACGTTAGTGTTTATGGTAAATGGAGTGAAATAGCCAAGTAATGGTTCATTGGAATGGCTGCAGAGGCTCCATTCAACCATGATTTTGTCAGGGGGGAAGGGCAGCAAACTCAGACAGGCCCAGCTGAACTATACCTCCCAACTGTCCAGATTTTCAAAGAATGAATAGATTTTTGCTTCTTATATTTGGTTTGCTCTTCATAAAATTTGTAGTTTTCTGGTAAATCATTTAGGAATTAAGTCACTAAATAATGATACACTGAGTTTCAGACTTCATAACCTTCAGAAAAATGCATGCTAAAGTAAGAACTGTTATTCTATCAACTGTCTCAATTTATACAAGAGCAATTTTTAGTACTGTTTATATGTTCCCCCAATATATTTGGCCTTGTTCAGATTTACTGCATTAACAGGTTGAGAGGTACATGGAAATAAATTGCTTTATAGAATAAGGCATAGCCAACCTCTCAACTGTCCCCGATTTTGGCTCAAAATGTTGCTCTTCCCCCAAATAATCCCTCCGCAAAATAGCAATTTTGGAAGAAAACATGGAGGGTTTACAATTAAGAAATAACTGTAATAATCAAAGTTATAGATTACTTGAAATGCATGTAGATTCTTTTATTTTGTCAGCTTCTCAAGTTAGCAGTATTAATATTAAAGTGACCCTTCTTTGACAGGTTCCCATCTGTATTGTGTGGCTATTTTATATTTTTGCATCACATTTTTGGTCCATTTTTCATAAAATTGTGTTTTTTGGCAAATTAGTGACAAATCACTAAAGACTGAAGTTAGAAAATAATGACAGACATTTGAGTTTCAGATTTTATACCCTTCAGAAAATTCATACTAATGCAAGACCTATTCTATTATCTTTCTAAGTTTATTAGAGCAATATTAGTGCAATATTTAAAAATTGTCCTTATTTTTGGGCCTTTGTCCCACTTCTGTGTATGGCTTTGTCCAGATTTCTTGCTCTGAGGTTGAGAGGTATGACAAATGTGTCAGGGCCATCACAGTCAGCCAGAGACATTTCAAATTGTGACATACTTGTTGCACCTCACTCCCCCATGTAGTGACTCTGGATGTGTTCAAGCAAGCAAGGCAAGGAGTAGTTATGCAGTGTAAATGTGCAGTGTGTCCCCCCATCCAAGGTAGACACAAGTACTACAGTGGCTTTTCATCTGTCCTTGATTTTGCAGAACGGTCTGGTTTCTGTCATATTTTTGTACTGTTGATTTATGCTTATTACTCAGAAAGTGCCTGTTGCTCTGTGTTTAAGTAGCAATGCTTTAATGACCATAAGGTAAGCTTGTCTGAGATTGTAAGATGCAAGTAAGCTTTAATAAGCATACTGTTAAAGAATTGCCAACACTGAAAGCCTTTCTGTTGTTGCCATGCAGAGAATACTTGACTAGATAATGTATAAGCCTTGGGTATTAAAGGACAGGATTCCATTATTTTAAAAAGCTCATTACACTTGTTGAAGACTTCCAGTCATCTCTACAGACTTTACCCGTAAACTAAACAGAATGCCAATCATGTGTGGTCCATAACCTGTACAGTAATCCTTTAAGCAATGTATCTTGAGCTTGTTTCTTGTTTGCTTTTCATTTTTTACTTTGATCATGTTTTCCCCATGAAACAAGTAGATAGTTGTCAGGCAGCAGGTCTTTTTGGGATAAGAAACATTTTTACAAGTGGGGGCATCACAGAGATTTCTACTTTCAGCATGTTACTTGGCACTTTAATAAAGCTGAATATAAATTATAATTAGAACTGCAGTGCAAGGAGAAGTGGATTGAGTTGAGTGCTTCTGGTTTTTCTTATACTTGATTTTGACTGACATTCCAGTAATGTATTTAAAAAGTAATCTATTTTTTCATGCCTCACAACCTTTTGTTTCCATCTAGATATTAAGTAAGCTGTCATGTAGCCAATGCATTGAAATATTTTTATTCTTCTACACTTAGTTTTGTCTTGATTGGACTCTCATAATGATGGTTTGCCACCCAGGGCAGCGTATTTAATTAAAGTTAGTTTTTGTGGTTTTGGCTCCTCCCCTTTCTAGTTGACCACACCCCTTCCCCTTGACCCCACCCATTCAGCTGTCTCCTGCAGCCCCCCTTTGATTTGAAGTCACCAGCCGCCACTGGGGCACAGCCCCCCACATTGGGGGGAGTGGGGGGTGAGGCCCCCCACATATGTTGGTTATATATTCTCTTCTGGAAACAGTTATTCATTGGACTTGTAAGTATCACTGTGTATAGTTTAAAATGTTTATAATACGTGGGGGGCTGTGCCCCTCCACACCCCCCACACCCCCCAATGTGGGGGGCTGTGCATCCCATAACCCCCCTACTTTATATACTAACTCCAGGATCGCACTACAGTGGGGAAAAGGCCATTTATAACTTTCAATGAAATGAGTTTCAGTGAAGTGAGTTTTCAGTGAAGTGAGCTATCAGTGAAGTGGTCTCACTGATTTTACTTTCAGTGAAGTGAGTTTTCAATCAAGCGAAGTACACCCAATATATGTATATGTATATAATTATATATTTATATATATATATATATATATATATATATATAGATAGATAGATATATTTATATATATATATATATATATGTGTGTGTGTGTGTGTGTGTGTGTGTGCAAATCTATAATACCAGTTAATGTCTAGAATATTACTTCCATTATATTGTAATAAAGTTTCACTGAAAGCAATATTTAATTTATTAAAGTTGCATTTGAATATGAGTACAAGACTTGAAATACATAATTTTAATGCTTTATTTTGTTAGTGGTGACAGACTTGCTGACAACATGTATTCAGTATACAGAGACACACACACACACACACACACACACACACACACACACACACACACACACACACACACACACACACACACACACACACACACACACACACACACACACACACTGCACTTGCAGCCCCCACCGCTACACCCCTCTTTTGTCCAAATATCATGCCTTTGAAAAATATAAAGTTTCTGTCTAATACTTTTTGGTATATTCATAAAGGTACCTAGGGACCCAAGGAGAGATGCATGAGAGACCAATTCATAGTACAGAGACCATCTCTGGCAACTAAATTTGAATGCTAGCAGCTACACTGGGCGGAATTAATATGGTTGTCTGTCAAACCTGTACTTCAGTTAAGATCAGCAAAACTTTAACACTTTTTTTTGGATTGTATTGTTTGAACTAATTAATACTTTATTATTAAGATAAATAATTTTTAGCATTAACTATTAATATATTGTACCATACACGTTTTTAAAAATGAAGGTACTTTTAAACAAGGGAGCTGATTTTTTTAAGTTTGGTATTGTAACTTATGTACACAACTGGTGAAGTTCAGTGCATCACAAACCTATGAAATCAAAAAGATGCAATATACCTTTAAGTGTTTTCAGGAAGTGATGTCATGGAGTTTATAAAAGGAAAATGGTTTCTTATGTATGTGTTCTGATGTAATCCCAGGGAAGAGTATGGGATGAAAGCACTCAATGTTTAAGTTTTTATTTAAAAAAAATTGATTTTTATGTACTGCAAACTCTGGTTTCTGCCTCCATCCTCCTTCATGCACAATATTTGTGGTTACTTTTGAGTGTGAATACTAATTGCTCTGGTTATTAGTTAATTTTCTTGAAAAGCCAGAGCAGTGATACTTAATGGCATGGTATGAGAGAACCCTATTATGAATGATCACTCTTTTGATTAATTTTTTTGTAGCAATTCTCAGCATAGTTAGATAAATACTTGTTTTAATGTATTCACTCTGTCATGTAATACTTGCTAATTGTAGATGTTTGCCTTTATTGCTGGTTAGGGAATATAAAGTAATACCTTCCCACTACAATAACTACCCTTCCTTCCTGCAGTCTTTTCAAGACTGCAGTTAAATCTCACCTAAATTCTCACTGGCTTTGTCCTAGTCCAAACCCACACTAATAACCCCCCCACCTTCAATCCTTTTCTCCTTTCCCAGATTTAGATAGAGTATTCCCTCTATCACTATAAAACTGGACTGAAGATTGTTCACTGCTTTTTAATCCTTCCAGGATTTAGTTAATGATTTAGTCTATTATTGTTGTTTTCTAGTTACTATTTTAGAAAATGTGTAGCACTGTGTTTTACTTCTTATTTCTCAATGTTAATTTGAGCTTTCTGCTCAATTGTACCTAATTTGCTCCTGTATTTCTCCATGTCATGATCACCTCTACTGTATTCATACCTTGATTGTTATTGTTTACTATCTACCATGTTATTCTGTGGAGCTTTTCTCCCCAGGCCTCCGCTGAAAAAGGACCTGTGACCAGTCGGAATTTCCTGGTAAACAAATGTAATAAATAAATAAATAAATAAACTAATGCTGCTCCTGTCATACAATATGCAGGTGTACATGATGGGATGCAACCACAAGTTTGCAGGATACATCTGTTCTTCTGCATGCATAGCAGTGTGTAGCCTAAAGGGCTAGTCACAGTTTTCATCAGTGGCTACTTTCTAATAAGAAATTATTCAAACAGAAATAAATCATAGGAATGGATTGACTGATGTTTGGCTGATTTCATTGTTTCTGTTATTGAAGTTAATGTTAGGGTTAGAAAAACAAATATACTGAGATCAAAAATGATAAAAGAAACCGTAGAAAAGCCTGCCAGCCTACTAGGACCTTACAAGGTAATAGATATTTGTTCACTGATTTGTTTTCCTGAAATTGTTAATATTGATTGTTCTGTTCAAGATTTTGATTTAAAAATCATCCAAATAGCGCTGTTCTACAAAAGTCAGGTAAAGACTCTCACGCCAGATGTGTTACATCCTATGCGCATCAAAGTCTGAGTCTGATGGCTTTAGGTATCTTGTGCAATGTCTAAAGAAGATCATAATTTTAAGAGAAACGTATCTTGTGTAACATTCAGAAAATACAACCATCTGTTTCTTTAATATTACTGCGTTCTCCTTTTGTCTTCCTTTCTTAATTTTTTCTAACACTTACTGTCATAAGACACGGCTTTTTGTCTCTGTTTTGTGCTAACTATATTTTATCTAAAAAGCTACACAACATTTTCACTGGCCATGTTCTTTCAGATCTTAATTGATTGATTTCTGATACACTTTGCAGAGGTCAGTGTTTGTTGCAGTCTTGCTGCCTGGAGAATGCAAGGAAGCAGATGGACAATGGGTATGGGCCGTAATGACATGTAGCCGTCAGAATGAATTATGCATGGTCAATCCTCAGTACTCAAAAGGCTATCAGTCTGACATTAATGTTTGAGAAAAAAACATCTGCTTGTGCCTTAGGTTTATCACTCTAGCCCTAATGCATTTGCCAAACACATTAATATTTTAAAAATATATCATCAACAGAAATTTACATAGATTTACTGCTGTTGCCCCCCCCCCCCCCACCCCCGGTCAGCCTTGAAAGCCCTTATGGACAGAGGGTTAGCAAGAGTATGCTTTATGATATATGATGTAAATGTACTTTTAGTTTCAAGTCAATGAGAGTTTATTTATTCATTTGAAAACTGCAACTTGTGTCAAATAAAGATTAAGTGGGACAACAATTATTCACAGGTGTGAGTGAGACATAGGTACCCCAATAAGATGAAACAGAATATTGTTAGATTTAATTAAACAGCAGTTGTATAACATTTCATTATAGCAAAGAAGAATAAATCATATAATTCAATGAGGAATCTGTATATCAATGAAGCAAAATGAATAAGCAAGTCAGGTATACAAACAAGCGAGGAGGCGATAAAAAAGAGGCAATGGAACAGATGTGGGAGAAAACAAAGGTAGTTTTAACCACTGATTGAGAAATATAACTCTAGTAATGAACAGCAAATCAGATGGTAGTGTGAAAAGATAAAAGACCAAGAAGAGGGGGAAGGATAAGCAATGAAGTGTATGAGGGCAGGATGCAGAAAAAAAATATATGAGTAAGAAAGACAGAAAAGGAAAGGTTATTCGATAAGATCTCATCCAGTTTTCAGGATATAGCTAGATATAGCAACCACATATAGCGAATGTTTCAATGAAAGAAAAAGAAAAAAAGACAAATGAGTAGGTATGAACCATTAACAGAAAGTGAGTGGGTACCATACTTAAACTTTGCAGATAATATTTAATCTGGCCAGCACTGTGCAGAAAATGTTGCATTGTCACATGGCTTTAGTTACTAGAATCATATTTCAGGTAGAATGTAGAGGCATGACTGTACAGACTTGATATTTTTATGATGGAACAAACAGAGAGAGAAGGAGAAAGTGAGAGAGAGAGAGAGAAAAAGAGTAGTGTTTTATGAATGATATTAGATTTTTTTAGCAAAAAAACTACTTTAGGAGCATAGTTATTCAAGAACTGATGGGTCATGCAGGCAACAGTTTGAATTATTGTTTGTAACTCTTTTTATGGCGTTCCATATTTAATTAAATAAAATGAAGTTTAAGATAATACTGAAGTTCTATAATAGGAGATGGTAAGAAAGTATCAATAAATACTTTCAGCATGTACTGGTATGTCCCTGTGTGTTGCAATTTCTGTGTGTGTGTGTGTGTGTGTGTGTGTGTGTGTGTGTGTGTGTGTGTGTGTGTGTGTGTGTGTGTGTGTGTATGCCTGTGTTTATGTGTGTAAGTGTGTGTGTACATTTGCACATAAGTGTGCATCCATGTGTGTGTGTGGGTTTCTGTGAATACAGATACATGTGTGTGACTTTTGCTTTTGTATTCAGAAAAGCAGAGAAACTCACAAAACACACACATGAATGCACACACAGGCACACTCACATAGATGTAAAATTATTTAAGACACAAATATTATGGAAACGTGATCAGGCAATAGATAGAGATCTGAATGTCTATGTCTTTAAATGGAAGTAGAGTTTACATGGCATGATGTGCTGTACTAAATGTAGACCAACAGCAGATTATGAAAGGACATACTCTAAAGTATGTGATCAGAAGATAATGGAAATAATCTACAGCACATGCTCAGAAGATAATGGAAATACTCTACAGCACATGCTCAGACGATAATGGAAATACTCTACAGCACATGCTCAGAAGATAATGGAAATACTCAACAGCACATGCTCAGATGATAATGGAAATACTTTACAGCACATGCTCAGAAGATCATGGAAATGCTCTACAGCACATGCTCAGACGATAATGGAAATACTCTACAGCACATGCTCAGAAGATAATGGAAATACTCTACAGCACATGCTCAGATGATAATGTAAATACTTTACAGCACATGGTCAGAAGATAAGAGTCAAAAACTACTCCAGGAAGAAAATGTGGGAACTTTGTTATGTAATATATTGCCAATAATTCCCAGAAAGACATTGGTAGTTACACCTTTTGGAGAAGACAAGAATGAATGGTACAGTTAAGGATCATGATTTCAGTGTGGATGAAGAAGTGTGAATATATAACAGGCAGTCTAAGTTAAGAAAATGTAATTTGTAATTTTTACATGAAGCAAAGGAGGAATATGTGTGGAGAGCATTATCCTTTATCAGGTAGTTAAATGCCTTTTACCAGACTGCAGGACTGACTCTTTGTACAATGACAAAGAAAGCAGAAGTAAAGCAGTCTGACTCTGCATATGTTGTACAAACAAGGCAATTCTCTAGTGCATTAATGCGAAGTCTGCTACAGGTGTATTTATATAGGTAATACAAGGGTAGGTTACTTATGAACTGCTAGGATAATCTTAAAGAAAACATGAAGCTGCTAATGCTGAGATAAAGGTATCTGAAGGACAGCACCTGAGATGAAGACAACTTCAGGCCACAGATTAAAATAATAAGGCGCATTTAACTTCATCCTGTAGATCCTAGTTTTGTTCTTAATAACTTGACTATTACCTTTTCTTTAGATGAACACATCGTTTTGCTACTCTACAAGCAACCCAGTGAAGGAGGTTTTTGTTAGAGACCTCTTCCCACTTCCATCATCTGCCACCATTTAACACAGGATTAAATGTCATGTCAGCTATGCAATTATCTAAATCCCTTTTAAATATTGTTATTGAGTCCTGTGTTCTCAGTCATGGTGGTAGTAAGTTCCATCAAATACTTGCTATGATATGGAAAGTATTCTTCATACAGCTGGATCTGGCTCTCAACACTTCCACAAAGTTGTTTGTATTTCTTATCTTAATCAGTCTGGCTGAAAAGTTTATCTCAATAGTGAAACCTACAAAGTTGTTATATTTTGACGTAAAAATTAAGATTAAATCATCTCTAACCAGTTTATAATTTATTGATCTCATGTTCATTATCTTAGATAAAGTAAAATAAATCAATAAAGGAATCAGATATTTAATATGGGATTCAAAAGAATAAAGATCAAGTGTTCATAGGATCATAGGAGGTCACTAGGCTGATGACCCTGGGGCCCTTACAAGCCTAGCCAAAAGTTTATCCCCAAAAAAGAGACCTCAGTCAGCACCTGTCACCCCTGTCAATGAGGGACAAAGGTGGAACCCCTGGGACAAATTTGTGTTTTCCCATCCACTCATCAAGGTTGCGCTTGAAGAGGGTCAGCGAGGTACACTATTTGACATGCATTTGAATTCTATTCCAAAGACGAGGCAGCCTCTGGGAGACAAACCTGTCTCTACAACAGGTTTTGTTGATGTCACATATTAGATTTAGGCCTATCAAGTGGGTAATGTGCGAGGAGGTAGACTTACAGATATGGAGCATCTCTTGTAGGGCAGGGTCCGATATTGCCTTGTAGATGAGGCACAGATCACCTCTCAGCAATCTGTATGATACCGAGTAAAGTGATAGTGATTTGAGCTGGTCTGCATAAGACAGGTGTTAGAAGCCATGGATTCTTTCTGTGAGGTATTTCTGTGGCCTTTCCAGTTGGTACAGGGTTTGGAGAGGTACATACCAAACAGGGCGTTATACTCAATTATAGGGCTAATGAGGGAAGAGTACAGAGAGGTAATAACCTCCTTTTTTCTGGATGCAATCCCTTTACTTATGAGATAAACCAAGTAAAAGGCTTTTCTGACCACTGCCGCATCTTGATGGTCGAATGTGAGATTGTTGTCAACCTGAGTACTCAGGTCTCTCACCACGGGTTGTGTGCTTAGGGTGTTGCTGTTGATGTGGTAATCAGTAGAGAACCATGCTTTTGCCATATGGTATGATAATACATTTTTTGAGTTTAACTTAAGGCCATGACTTTGGCACCAGTTATTTGTAACTGTGAGACCCTCTTGCAGTATCTTAATGTCATTTTGGGAATCAATGACAGCACCCAACTTACAGTCATCCACAAACTTGGCCAGCCACAGGCCCTTGTTCTTTGCCTGGACCTCTAAGAAGTAGATGCCAAACAGTAGGGGTCTCAGGATAGATCCCTGGGGAACACCACTAGTGACAGGTTTGCTGTCAGAGGCGGTGGCATCTATTTCGACCTTGTGGGTCCTATCTGTGAGCCAGTTGGCCACCCATCTGACAAGACAGGGATTAACACCAAGTCGTATTAACTTTTCAATTATGCCCGAATGGGGAAATGTGTCAAAGGCCTTGGCCAGGTCAAGGTAAGCTGTATATAGTGACTTTCCCTCATCCAGGGCCTTGGTGACAGTCTCAAATATGTCAGCTAGGTTCAGTAGGCAAGATCTGCCCCTGATGAATCCAAATTGGGTGGGGCCAAGTGTTTGGAGATTGCCTATGTCCTTGTTTATTAGAGCCAGAATAATACACTCCATGGCATTACAGATATCAGGCTTGTCAAGCTAATAGGGTAATAGTTTCACGGTTCAAAAAATGGAAATGAAAGTCTAATCCAGCAATACTAGAAGTAGAAAATATAGTAACAGAGATAAAATAACTGGAAGTGGTATCTTTAGGAAAGGGTAAGAGCATATTGCATAGAAAAAATGGGAAATGAAGTAGCAATACGTGAAAAATAATGTTTTGGAGGAGGAATGATGTTTAATGGAAAGCAGGAATTAAATGAGTTATGTAATGTTTAATGGATAATGACTGCATAGAAGGTTATATGTCATGTATAATGTTTGAAATTAAAAATATGGCAATGTGGTTTACTTTTATATAAATATGATTACCTATGTCATAAGTGATAGTTCAATGAAGAAGTTTATTGGTTAAGAAAGATACAGAATTATGTATCAGTTTATGTTTCAAAGGCTGCTAAAACTAGTCATGAAGTCAGTAGTGAAATTCCAACTAAAATACCTTTCAGTTTCTTCACTCAGGAATTCTGGAAATATCCAAAAATAATGGCTGTACAAAAGGCCAAAATCAGGGACATTTTTAAACACTACTTTAATTCACTTAAAACGCTAATAGAACAACAGATTTTGCATCGGCATGCATTTTCTGAATAGCAAGAAGTTTGAAGCTATTACATCTGGCATTATTAATTGACTGTAATTTTCTGTGATTTAACAGAAAATCGCAAGTTTTGCTAAGGGCAGAGCAAAACAATTAGGTAAAATCAGGAATATTCTACAAAATTCTGGACAGTTGAGAGGTATGCCTTTATTACAATAGACTTTCCCCTCCCTGCCCCCCTACTACAACCGAGATTCATTATACTTAAGGAATCCTGTGGTTAAAATGAAGAGGGCATATAAATTAGCAGAACATCAGCACATGAATTACTTACAGCTTAGTTATTAAAAAGTAATCATACTTCTGGGATTTATGGTTATTTCAAAGGCAAAGCATGGAATTCAGTAAGGCAAAATGTTTATTTATCATAGTAAATCTTTCTGATTCAGAGACCAGTCTTGCACTGAGATTTTTCCCCTTGTCAGGGTCCTAGCATGGAGACTTGTCTCGGTGGGGAAAATGCATCCTAATGCAGCAGTACAGAGAAGTGGCTTACAGCTTCCCATTTACTTGGCTGAGCACCTGGCTGACTACAAGACTGAATGCCATCAAAAGGTATCAGTCATCCCATTCACTACTATGGGAGCACTCATGGTGCATGTAAGTAAAAAGGAGCAATGGTGGGGTCACTGAATGGTGTGTGTTTGTGTGTGTGTGTGTGTGTGTGTGTGTGTGTGTGTGTGTGTGTGTGTGTGTGTGTGTGTGTGCACGCACTAGCGTGTACCTCAGTGGGCACACTGTAGGAATTAGGCAGGGTATGCTGAATCTTTGTGTGAATGTGTGTGTGCATGTGCACAAGTGTGTGTGCTTTTGTGTCGGAGTGCCTTTGATAATGCAATATATGGGCTGCTGGGGATAACACTAGTGTTTTCAGGTCTGTCAGAGCATTGTACAATTCAGGGGCATGATAGAGTGCCTCTCAGTGTGGCTTTACCATGTATCTGAAATACAATTTCTCTCTGTTGCACTAAATGGCAAACATACATTGTCAATTAGTGTGGACAAAGAGGAGCTCTCAGAATCCCAGGGAAGCTTTATTTGCCAGTTTTTCTCTTTGAATAGAACAAACATATTGCTAAACTGAGACTACGGTTCCAGTTCTGAAACCTATACTGCCAAACATATTTAAGTCATAATTGACTATACTATGAAACTAAAAATAAGAGTTTTTTTCTCTGGAAAATAAACATATTTTGTTCTTAAAATATCATTAAATGAATAAACATTAATTATGGAGAATATTTTACATCACTGTCATGAGTACAGCCATGTTATGGTCGATTTGTGCTAGATGTTACCAGTCTTATTTCACTGTTCTGAATATAGAAGATTATAATTGGATGCCCAGTCATAATCAACTTGTAATGTGTTCAAGACATGGCTAGCATCCATGTCAAGAGCACATAAGTGAATTATGATAGAAGAGACCCTATCATAATTTCTTGTAGTGCATAACATTTTATTTGATGCAGAAAAATAGTGTAGGAGCAGAAACAGTTTTACAGTTTTGAAAGCCATGAAACACTTAAATGCTACCACTCGTACAGTGTCCTGAAGCAAGATGTCCCTCTGGGGAGCAAACATCTTTATAAGCTGTTAGACACATATATCCATCATGGTTTGTGTGACAATAAAATGTAATACAGCTTTTAAAGCGGTAAAATACTGCAGATGTTGTTCTGTGGTGGCTGTTGGTATTTGCCAGCATGAAATGACAGATTAACAACAACTGAGAGATGGTATATTTCACCAAATAAACCATTTTAACAAAATTTTGTTGAACATCTCAAGTTCAAATTCAGAGTGCAATAATCATGCTCCATACACTACAACAGTTTATCTACAGACGATAACAAGACTAACAAACCCAGCTCTGTATTATGTTGTGCAAGCTAAGGAGAGTCTCCACTAGCTTAATGTAGAGTCTGCCAAAAGTGTATCTGCAAAGCAGACATTTTATGTTATACACAGTAGGGAGGAAGAAAGTGGCATGGATCCATCACAAAGTAAGCATTTCTTGTCCAAAAAAACTGCAGTTTGAGGATAAAAGTGTTCTTTAAAAAAACTGTGTGTGTATGCAACCATCCCTGATTATTTTCAGCTCTGTATACAAACAGACCTCTCAGCCTTCAGTGTCACTTCCTCAGTTAACATCATCTACAGCCAATGTTCACACCACCAGGTGGCTACCCATGACACAGCAGTTCTTCCATACCATACTCACACCTTCAGCTATTTTACAATGCGCAGTCTTTGAAATGTGAAGGGAAACCAGAACACCCTGGGAAAACACCTGTGAGCACAAGGGGGACATGCAGATTCTACTGAGGAAACCCCAGTTGAGAAGGGAACTACATAACCTCATGCTGCAAGGTGATAATACTACCTGCTGCACCACTGTGCTGATCCAGTATTATATACCATGGATACAGTACTATATGCCATGGATACAGTAGTATATATCATGCATGCATTGCTATATACCATGGATATAGTCTTATATAACATGGAGACATTACTATATATCATGGATTCAGTACTATATACCATGGATACAATATTATTTACCATGGATACATTACTATATACCATGGATACAGTACTATATACCATGGATACAGTATTATATACCATATATACTGTACTATATACCATTACTATACCATGAATACAGCAATATATATCATGGATACAGTATTATATGCCATGGATACAATAGTATGTACCATGGATACACTACTATATACCATGGATAGAGTATTATATACCATGGCTACATTACTATACACCATGGATACAGTAGTATATACCTTGGATGCAGTACTATATACCATGGATACTGTATTATATACCATAGACACATTACTATATACCATGGATACAGTACTATATACCATGGATACAGTACTATATATATATATATATATATATATATATATATATATATATATATATATATATATACATACACACCATGGATGCATTACTACATACAATGGATATGGTACTATATACCATGGATACAGCAATATATACCATGGATACAGTATTATATACCATAGATACAATAGTATGTACCATGGATACAATATTACATGCCATGGATTTGCCATTGATACAGCAATATATATCATTGATACAGTATTATATTCCATGGATACAATAATATGTACCATGAATACAGTACTATATACCATGGATAGAGTATTATATACCATAGGTACAATAGTATATACTATGGTACAGTACTATATGCCATGGATAGAGTATTATATACCATGGGTACAATAGTATATACCATGGATACAGTATTATATACCATGAATACATTACTACATGCCGTGGATAGAGTATTATTTACCATAGATACAGTACTATATACCATGGATATAACTAAAATAATTTAACACTGAATATTTGACAGACCCTGTCAATGTGGAACAGTGAGGAACATTAACTTTTTATTACTCAAAATGAGGACTGTTTATCATAATGAGGTACACTTCAGAGGTATGATGCTTTCTTCAAGAGTACTTCTAAAATTAGACAAAATAAAACAACTGTGCTTATTTACAAGTCATGGAAATGTTCATGATTATACATATTGAACAAAAAGTAAGGCATTTCATAAAATGCATTTAGTATCCCAACAGAAAAGTCATTGTAAACACAGAAACCTCTCCTTTCAAATATATTCAAAAATATTCTTTTATCAAGGCATGATGAAAGATATATTTTACCTGAAAAAAGGTAGTGGAATCTAGCTTTTTGGCTTGGGTATATTATTAAAGACTTTTGTGCCATTGTGTATTCTTGAGGCTTTATGTTGAAACGTTTTTATATTTTCAGGAAATTTCTGTTATAATATCTTCATAAGGGGAGGTCTGCAAATACCTTTGTACAAAAGTTATTATAAGAAATATTCTTTCTAAATGTATTCCACATTATATATTTGATAAATTACCGCTCCTTGTATACTCTGTGGCAACCCCTAATGGGAACAGCCGAAAGGAGACGAAGAAGACTGTTCCTTGTGTACGAAGGTCGGCATTCCTAACTCATGCTGTTTGATCTTTCATTACAGACATAGCTGCAATTGTGAACTGTGTTATAAGACTAAATGTGCCATAAATAATACATGAATTACATTAATTAGTCAGCACTGTTGGATGTTTGCATTTCTCTAGAAGATACAAATGCATTAAAAATATCTAATGCTTGTCTTAGTTTCTTATAAACAGTTGCCTTCTTTATTCTGATACGTCTCTGCAAGTATGACTTGAAGTCCAGGCAAGAATCTTAAATGCAGTTTATTTTATATATATTATTGACCAAAACAAAAGTAATTTTGTTTAACTTATAATTGTTAATTTGCCAAATCAGAGCCTGAAATGGGATTCCAGAAATACCACAGACTTTTTTCTAGTTGCCATTTCAATGAACAGTGAGCGTACTGTATACCTGATATCCTGGGGCTCATTTTGTTATAAAGTGATGTTGGGATGATGTATGCTGTGAATTACAGTCCACTAGAAAATGTTTAATCCCACTAATCACCCATATATCATTAAAAATGTCTTGAAACTCGATGTTTTGATAGATGGCTTTCTGCTTCTTCAGTAACTAATGTCTCCATATGCGGCTGCTGTGGGTCTAAATTAATAAAAGCTAGCTAACCTGTTAAAACACAGCAGTCTGACTAAGGTCTGAGAGACTTGTGTCACTGGATAGTGAGGCTGGGCTTAAACCTGCTGCCTCTTTGTGTAAAATTACTGATGATAGTGAGGAGCTGATATTAGAAGACAGCCATCTGTGAGTCTGGGGGATTAGACTTGGGCCTGCAAGGTGAGGCTGTAATAATGAGACCACACTTCTGTTGTATATGTGAACATTGAGCTTGACTTTAAAGGCCATGCCTACTAAGCCACAGAGAAGGGAAGGCTTAGACCCCAGCTATAAACTTATGAGTCTCACCAGTAGCAAAACCTGATTATGATGCAAACAAATATTAAACTAATGATGTTAACAGGATACCAACTGACAAAATAACAAGGCAAAGTTAAAATAAACTTTAAACAGTAAAGTTGGGAGATGACAGTACTATCGCCGATAAAGAAATCGGTACGAGATGACAAGTTAGATAAGATAAGATAAGATCTTATTTTGGAAATGGCATATGTCTTCTCAATGAGTACATACAATAGACAGAACTCCCCTTTTCTCTAAACATATTTCCTCTTCGTAGAGAATATCTTCATCCTTATAAAATGATAGCTACACTATCACATGCAACTAAAACGTGTAATTCAACTTAATAGCAGAATGGCATGTTGGATTTGGGTAAAATATTGCAACAGTTTAAGGAATTTGTCACCCTGGTTCTTATAGGATGTGACCCTTCACATTCAATACTTTTGCCCTGGGAAAAAAGTACCCACAGCAAGATGTTTACAGTGTTTGTTTTCCCCTTCTACTAGTTTAATAATAATATGGAATCTATGGCAATTCACATCTCTTTTACCATGTACTGTGATTTATATATGCCTTCTTTCTTACTTACTGGGGTCATAAATGTATTGATTCTTAAAGGATTCACTGTTCTTTTCCTTCATAATACATGAAATTAGCTAAGGCTAGAATAACATGTGTCAAGAAAACCAATATCAATAGAAGAAAAAATGGCTGAATGTAAGTTCACAATTCATAACTTCTCAAAACAAAAGCTAAAAGAAATGCCTCATTGCAGTGTGATTGAACTTTGACAAACATATAAATCAATGTCCACACATTATGAAAATAAGTACTTTTTATCTAATTTAATGAAACGAAGATCCCACATGAGAGGAAAATACATTATAATCTCATGTTCTGAGGATAAAGTACATTGAAAACAAAAGTCCACCTTTATCTTCTCATTTTGAGTTAGGCCAAGATAAAAATTAGTAATAACTACTTATAGTCCTGAAGGAACATAAGAAATTCATAAAACACCAAGATATGATAATTTCTGACTATATTGTCTGATTTAGTCCGAGCACTGGCAAACATTTCATTTATAAATATCTGAGGAGCATGGCAGGGCCCTGTCCATTTACTGAGTGAAATTCAGTACTAATATAACAAGAATATACCTATGAACTTTCCCATCCTCACTATATAGAGAAACAGATACAGTTCAATAAACACTTTACCTTTTTATTTATTTATTTATTTTATTTATTTGTTTATTTATTTGTTTATTTATTTATTTATTTATTTATTTTGCCAAGCCCTGCTATATAGATAGTGCCTGTTGCTTCCATTTCAATCTTATATACACTAAGTAATATTTGCCTTTCACCCCCTTGGCCTGTTTTCATCTTATTTGTATTCTAGTCCTATTTATGTCAAACTTTTTCAAGTTAGTTGTTTAGAGTCTATTAGTAAGAGCAGCTTACTTGCGGTAAAACATTACACTTCCCCAACAAGATAGTGCATGGTAATTGATTGAGTCTGTCAGTAGGGCCAAAGCTCCGCCCAGTCCAGCCTACCTCACACTCACCAATGCCCTTAGGTTGCACTAGCTAAATACAGCATCATTTCCCCTTTGTTTCACCACTATCCTTAAAGTAATTTCCAACTATTTTAATAGTAATGGCAATGACATCACTTTCCCAGAATATCACAAATTCTACTTAATACATCTTCTAATTGCTCACTGGATCTCTTTGCCTTCTCTTGATCTTTCTTCATCAAGGCATACTTTCATCCCTACACATTACGTTAAATATTTCCATTCACAGTTACAGAATCATTTGCTATTCCCCGTTTTTTTTTTCTGCTTCATCTTTAGTTTAGTTGTGAAGCTCTGAGAAGATATACCGTGAACCCATTGTAACTCTTCAAAGCAAACACAAAGGCTTCTTAATGGCAACATGCAATGCTAGAAATATTAGTAAAATAATAAGATATTGCTTGTTTGGATCCATAAGTACAATCAAGCTATGATAAACATCATTGACTCATGGTTAAAAGATGATGAATTGATATCTCATGGAATGCTGAGGATATAACCATATATTTTCAAAAGTGAAGCTCAGCCTTAGGATATGTCAAAGTTTTTTTTTTCTCATCACCATTTTATTTTCTGCATTATTTTTGCAAACCCATGCATTTCAGATTCACTGGAATCTGAGTTCCACTTGCTTTGTGTAAATGGCTTTTGGGAAATAGGCCTCTTGTGTATTACCCCAGACCACAACTGCTTGTGAGTCTTCCTTTCAACTGTAGTTTTGCTTACTTGTAATTATACTGAAAGCATCTTGAAACTGTTAGCATTGTGAATCTTAAAGCGTGGTCAATATATGTGACCTACTCAGAAGATACCTCTCATTCAGCTAATTAATGCTCTCCCCATTCCCAGTGTATGCCCAGGAAAGTATAAAACACTTAGCTGGTTCTCATACAAACCACACAGTAGCTACATAAAGTAGCTTAATGATCAGCTTAAGTGATCGCTATATCATTTATACTACCTACTTAGTAAGGAAACACTGGTGTCCTGGTTAAACATTACCAGCCACTCCTTTAGGAACAATAAACAAATGTCATTTTTGTCAGAATCTGATTGTTTTTAAAATGGGGCAGTGTCGCATCACGGGTAGAGACAGTGGCACATTCCAATTCCCCTAAGCAATATTTTGTCCTGTAAGATAAATATTATATCATAAAATAAATATTATATCACAGAGGTAAGAAGAGTGTAAACTTCTTCTTGATAATACTGGAGAGAAAACAGCTTTTACAAAACCCAATATATTTGGAATGATTACAGAACTACATAATAATTAAATCTGGCCAAATTATAAAACCAATACTTGATTCATCCAAACTTACATCAAAAGAGATCGGCAGCAAAAAATTCATAAATGACAGCTTAGATGTATACATTCTCATAGAGTATGCACTTGAGCATGTCATTTTATGACTGAATTTCACAATGGGAAAAGCCAAAAAAAGTAGAGCCAGCATACAGTGTTCCAAGATATCTTTATTAATAAAAATAAAGATATCTTGGAACACTGTATGCTGGCTCTACTTTTTTTGGCTTTTCCCATTTGATATTGAGCCGTGCATTTGCCTCTCGCGCAGGAGTTCTTTTTTGACTGTTGAATTTCACAATAACAAAAGAAAAAAATTGGCCTAGAGCAGTACATTATCCTGACAGTTTTGCACTGTGGAGAAAGGGCAATCTTTGGCAGGCACTGTAATTTCTGTCTTTTTTTTTTTTTTGTGGCTTACTAACCTCAGACCACAATTCACAATCTTGTGAGTAATAACAACCATATTCATTGGCAAAGTAAGCAACAAATAACAAGGGAATGTCAGCTCAGACTGCTATGCAGCTATGAGAAACTGTGTCTTGAGCTCATTTGACTTGAGCAAGTGATGGTAAAACCCAAATTATTGTGCTTTAAGGAATGAGTGCCAAAGCAGCTACCTCAAAAATGGTAAGCCACCTTGCTAGCCCACCTTAGACTGCTTTGGCAAGAAGTCAACATTTTTCCACAGTAAACTAAATCAAACTATTGCATTATCCTGGAGGTTAACAAAAAAGTTTCCTTTTCTTCTGATGCCACCCTGTCTTTTGAGCACCATTTCTCCAAATTGATGAACTCCATAGTCAGCCCATGCACTGGTCTCAGTCAGACCTGCAGGCCAAAACATTCTTAGGCATATGCCCAACATTGATTTCCAATGAACTTGTATTATGAACATTAAATTACTGAATTACTGAAGAAGAAGGTCCATAAATGTTTGAACACAAATTCCTTAGGATTTCTAACAGCGTACTATAATGCTATCTTGTCATACTTAAAACATCATTTTGAAGATACTAGAAGGATGAAACAATTATTTTTTAACATTATTATTTACACAAGAAGGTCTACCAGAAAGGTCATCCTCTGGTCCTTAAACCCTATATTTCCTTTACTGTTGCAAATCACCTTCTGTCATTTAGCAAAAGCCATAAAACTAAAATGCTTCTGTGACATAGATAAATAAAGCCCTGACTGTGATCCGGGAGATCCAAGATCAACTGGTAACACAAATACTGAAGGATCTAGAAAGGCTCTTGTTTTTTTAATTACATTTCTTTGCATGAGCAATTTACACGTGCACACACACATGCACACACACACACACACACACACACATGCACACGTGTGTGTGTGTGTGTGTGTGTGTGTGTGTGTGTGTGTGTGTGTGTGTGTGTATATGTGTGTATCTGTGTTTGTGTTGTTGCAATTAGTTTAATCAACTGCACAGTTTGTCAGTAAGTATATTTGCTGTCACATTCCATCAAAGTTTACCTAAGATTATTGCTGAGTTAGAGTTCAACAGCTGATTGGTCAACTTAGTTTGGTCAACAGATCAGCAGGTCGGTGTTGCCATTGCAAGGTTATGGTTATAGCAGTGATGGGATATTTTCTTTTTTACCACTATTGTGGGTTCTCAGAGTTGGTATATATATATATATATATATATATATATATATATATATATATATATATATATATATGAATTTTTTGGCACATGCATAGCTCACTGTCTGCAGTGTAAGTGTTGAAGAGTTTTTATTGATAAGCGATGCTACAATTTTTGGTCACCATCCTCATCTAAAACTATTAATTGAGGTTGCATGGATGATGGAGGACAAGACAGCCACCACTGCCACTTTCAGAAATACTAAGCTTATTGTTAATAGAGGCTCTGCCTTGCTGTGCTGGAACTTTCATAGGTTCATAGGTAGGTACTGAGCTATTGGCCCTAGGGCCTATATAAGCCTAGTCAAAAAGGTACCCTGGATTTTGACACCCAAGAAAATTATTTTCCTGCACCCCTGTCAAGCAGAGCCACAGAATTTCCTATTTCCCATCCAATCATCAAGATTTTTCTTGAAGAGTGCCAATGAGGAGCTCTGTTTGACATAGATAGGTAGTCTGTTCCAGAGTATGGGAAGTCTCTGGGACAGGAATCTATCCCTCCAGCATGTTCTGTTTATTGTGGTGACAAGGTTTAGGTCCCTAGATCGTGTAGCTCGGAGGGATTGGGATTTCTTTAAATGGAGCATGTCCAACAGCTCTGGATTTGACATAGCTTTGTACATTTGGCAGAGATCGCCTCTGAGTAGGCGATATGCGATGGAGTAAAGCTTCATAGGGCATCTGTTTGAGGCCAGTAATCCTCTTTGTGATGTATTTCTGCGGCCTTTCCAGTTGTTGTAGATGTCTTGTGAGGTACATACCAAAACGGGTGTTGTACTCTATAATGGGTCTAATGAATGATGAGAAGAGTGGAACAATGACCTCTTTTTTTCTGGATGAGAAACCTTTTGTGATGAGGTGTGCCATGTAGAAGGATTTCCTGACCACTGTGGCGATGTGATTATCAAAGGAGATATTACTGTCCACCTGTGTCCCAAGGTCTCTTATCACACTTTTGGTGTTAAGTAGACTACCGCCTATGTGGTAGTTCATGGGTACAAAGCTTTTTACCAAAGGGGATGACAATGCACTTTTTGGCATTGAGCTTGAGGCCATACCTCTGATACCAGGCATCTGTCTCAGTGAGGCCCTTTTGTAGGATGTCCACATCATTAGGAGTTTCAATTATGGCTCCTAGTTTGCAGTCCTCTGTGAACTTAGTCAGCCAAAGACCTTCTGTGTTAGCCTGTACTTCAGAGAAGTAGATACCAAACAGGAGAGGACCCAGGACCGAACCCTGTGGTACTCCACTTCTCAATGGTCTGAAGTCTGATTTGGAGTCTGCTACTTTCACAGTGTGGGTTCTGTCAGTAAGCCAGCTGGCAACAAATCTTGTGACATAGGGATTTATACCTAGTTTAGTGAGTTTATCTATGATTCCAGAGTGGGGATGGTGTTGAACGCCTTGACGAGATCTAGATAGGCTGTGTTGTCATAGACTGCACTGCTCAGAGAGTCATGAACTTGGGGAGTGTCCTTCCACCTATTGAAAGTGGCAACCCCTCCCAGCCCTGTCCACAAGCTGAACCCAGTAGTCAAGCCACTCACTGCCCTTTACCTGAACAGTTTGAGTAACCCACCCACTCCTATTTATTCTCCATATGTTTTCCAGAAGGAACATAAGCAGAGAGAGAGTCTTGTCACCCCCCCACACATACACACACACACACACACACACACACACACACACACACACACACACACACACACACACACACACACACACACACACACACACACACACACACATACACACAGACCTCCAGCAAGTATCTGAGGCACAAATCAAATTTGGGTCACCTGAATCACAATTGGGACTTTACCTTCTAAACCAATGTAACTGGCAATCTTTTCTTGTTGCATGAAGCACAGAATCTCAACACTGTCTGACAGATTTACTGTATGAATTTGAGTGCCATCTGATCTGTATAAGTGCACTAACAATCTCAAAAACAGTCTGTTTTACATTAACAGGGTTCTTTTGCATGCTGGTGGGAACAGAGAGCTGATTTCAACCCATCCAGGTTGGAAACTGTTAGTGCAAGGGTTATGTGTTTTTATGTTATTTGTGAACATTTATCAGGGTTAGTGAATTTATTTCCAAGGATTCCTGATACTGCAGGAATTCTGACTTTTGTTGTAAAGCATTTGTTACCGCATTTGAGCTCAAAACCAATTCATTTTACATTAAGAGGGTTCTTTTGTAGTCTGGTGGGGCAGAGAGCTGAATTCAACCCATCCAAATTAGAAACTGATTTGTATTTTTTCTTTTCTTTTCTTTGAACATTTTTAGGGTAAGTGAACATATTTCCAAGAATTCCTGATACTACAAGAATTCTGAATTTTGTTGTAAAGCATTTGTTACCGTACTTGAGCTCAAAACCAGTTCATTTTACATTGAGGTTCTTTTGCACTTTGGTGGGAGCAGAGAGTTGAATTCAACCCATCCAAGTTAGAAACAGCTTGTGGAAAGTTTACTGTGTATTCTTCTGACTGGTCTGAGGGCTTAACTGTTGTAAACGTTTTTCATCCTGCTGGTATAAGCCTCACACAAAAGCGGTTCCCCATGCCTTGTATATAAGCAAACCTCTCCAGTTTAAAATTCTCTATAGGAAATGCTCTCCATAGTCTCCCACTGTTCATAGCTGCTTGAAGAGCTGCCAGTTTATGCTGAGGGCAGAACCACTGCAGTTCATCTAATAGTATACTACTTGTTGTTGTTTGTCTTTCAGCTTTTTCCCAGTAAGGGGTCGCCACAGCGGAACTCCGGTCCGCTAATTATTGGCAGTAGATTTTTACGAAACGTCGAGGTGCCAGCTCAACGCCCAACCTTCAACAAAGGCATGCCCATTTATGCATGCATGTCTTTCGAATGCTACCCAACCGCGGGGAGGACATGCTGACTCCACACAGAAGGCACTCCCAAGCCAAGCCGAGAATCGAACGGGAGAACCTCTTGCTGTGAGGTAACAACGCTACTGCCGTACCACCGCGGCATACATCTAATTGTATACTAATAAACACTCTAATTTTGACCTTTAAGTGACTCTCCCCTACTCCTACCCATCTAATAAGGATATGGTATAATGGATAGGCACTTCTCTGTCATCTCTGTTTCTGGCCTGGTGGATATGGGCATCCTGAGCCAGTGTAGTAACTGCTTCATGTTCACTGATAACCATTTAATTTTAGAGCAAACACAATGTGTGAGAGATGTAGATACACAATGTCATTGGAGGCAAAGCTCTAACATACACACATGAAAAATGCAAACCAAGTTGTTAGCGTTACACACAAAACATTCAACACTAAGGAACAAGCACATAGACCCACATATGCAGAGATACTCACTTGTAATCTACCCAAACCTCCAAGACCTCCTTAAAGCATCTCCCAGTGGCTTTGTTCAGACTAAAAAAAGACAGCAGCTCACAAACACATAACTCTGAAAATTATAGTAACCCCACTTCCAAACCAATAAGGCAACACAATACACCGCCAAACATTCTAGTTATCAGGGATTCCATTGTAAGACATACTGATGTCCTCCTTACCAAGCTAAACAAGGAGAAGATCACAGTTATCTGTCTGTCTGGGGCCAGGATCCACCAGATCATGCATGCACTTAGGTCTTTAAACCATAAGTACCAGTATGATACAGTCATAGTCCATGTGGGAGTAAACAACCTAAGATGTACCTCACTGGACTCTATAAAGAGAGACATGATGGAGCTCTCTGAATGTGTGTCACAGGTGGATATGAACCTAGCTTTGAGTTGCATCCTACTTTCACCTGTAATGATGCCACAGTACCAGCCAAAAATGATTGACTTCAACATTTGGCTTAGTTAGGGGGATCCAATATCTGTCAGCCTGAGGAGACATGATCAACAAACTATGATGCTTTGCCAGAGATGGTTTGCACTTGTCACCACTTGGCTTCTGGATACTGGCAAAAACTTTATCTATCCCCACAGTGCCTTTTTTAGACCATACCAAGTTGTTAAACCCTCCAACATAAGAAAAATCACTCATGAATACCTAAAGGCACTGCTGTTCAATGCTAGGAGTTTAAATAAAAAACTGCAGTCCCTGAAGCACTCCTCACCCTGGAGAATGAAAACATATGTGCAGTCACAGAAACATGGTTCAGAACCATAGAAAGCACCCGGGCTATCTAAGGCTACAATGCCTTTCATACATTTTGATCCCCCTCAGCACAGGATAAAACAAAGGGAGGAGGTCTCAGTCATCATAAAGGGCAAGTACACTGCTAGACTGCTCCAAAAGCATGACTCACTTGAGCTTCTCCATGCCCAACTAACCATAGGTGTGACCCCCCCCCTATCATATCCTTGCTAGCTACAGACCCCCTAACATGAGTCTGGAAAACCACACCTCCCACCTAAATCTACCAGAATCTCTTAACATTTAGCCTAACACCATACTTATAGGTGACTTCAACTACCCCTCCATAAACTGGAAGAATTATATGATGCATAATTCACTTGCTCAGAGGTTTTTGGGCTTTGTCAATGCAAATGCCCTGGAGCAACTAGTAACTAGAGGCACAAATATCTTAGACCTAATACTCACAAACATGGGGGGATGCTGCTCCCTCCCATGCATTAACTCCTCCCTGGTAAGATCTGTCCACAACATGATCCCCTTTAGCATTAAAACTAACCTAGAACCCCCATCAGGCTCCAAACCTGTTAAGAACTTTGTTAAGGCCAATTACCTCAAACTAAGTAACAGCTTATTAAACTTCCAAGCTCCTTCAAACCTGGATGATACTGAGGCCTACTCTGAGATGTACACAAAGGCACTGTACAACCACATTCTTAGCTGCATAGAGCAGGCAGTACCTTTCCAAGTCAAACCTATGACTACTGGCAAAAATAAACCACCCTGTTGGAGCCCTAGCATAAGCAGGCTATTCAACAAAAAGATAAAATCCTCTCCAAAGCCAAGAAGGAACAGACAAATCAGTGCAAAATCATATTCATCAGTCTAAGCAAACAAATTAGAGAGCTTTTCAAATCTGGCAAAGGAAATTATGAGGCAAAGATAGCCTCCCAGATAAAAGATAACCATAAGTTTTTTTTTTAATTATGTTCATAACCTCAGGGGAAACACTGAGCAATGTGCCAAGTTAATCATGCATGACAATATTTACACCCAGCCTGAAACTGTAGCAAACCTGCTGGCCAACAAATTCAGTTCAAAATTCTCCCCATCACCTCCTAGCACATCCAAAGAAATACCTGCAAACATCCCCCTACCAGTCATTATGAGGGAACAAGTCCTTACTTTACTTGCTAAAGCCAAAAACACAACCTCCATGCTTCCCAACAACATTCCAAGATGCTTCTTAAATAACTCAATATGGAATGTATCAGGACCACTAGAAACTCTTTAACCACAGCCTTCGAACGGACTTTGTCCCAGAGGAATGAAGGACTGCAACGGTCATGCCTCTGCACAAGTGGGGGCCCATCAACTGGCCTATGGAACTACAGACCTCTAAGCTTGACCAGTCTTATCTGCAAGGCCATGGAGAGAATTATCATGGACCTGATCAATAACAGTATAGGAACCCTCCAAAAACTGGATTAGACCCAATATATCTCTGTTAAAGGGAGGTTTTGCCTGCTCAATCTGTTGGATTTCAGGAAAGTCACCAGGATCATGGCTGAGGGTAAAATACACACCATTTATCTAGACTTTGCCAAAGCTTTCAACACAGTCCCCAACTTGGGATCCTAGATAAACTTACTGAGTTAAAAATAAAACCCTATATCATCAGATGGATAGCCAACTGGCTCACTGAAAGAACACATGTTGTCTGGATAGGTGAATCCACTTCTGATAAGAAACCTGTTACTAGCAGTGTCCCACAGGGTCAGTGTTGGGACCCCTCCTGTTTGGTATATACTTCTTTGAAGTGAAGGCCAATTTTGGGGGCCTCTGGCTCACCAATTTCATTGATGATCATCATGAATCATTGAATCCCCAAATTATGTTGACATCCTACAAACAAGCATAAAAATTACAAACAGCTGGTGCCAAAACCATGGTCTATGACTAAGTGCTAAAAAAATGCATAATCATATTCCTTCAGTAAATCAGAAATCCCTGCAAATTATAATATTGAGAGCAGACCCCTAAAAGTAGACCTAGTGGTGGGGGACCTAGGAACTCAGAGAGATAGTAACCTAAAGTTTGACCACCAGTTAGCTAAAGTAGTGAGGAAACCTTATTTGTGGCTCAACTTATAAGCAAAGGCATTGCTTCAAGATCAAAGGAAGTAATAATGCCATTGTACTTGACCCTCATCAGGCCCATAATCAGGTACAATGTTCCCTTCTGCATATACCTAATCAGGCACTTACACCAATTGGAGCAGCCCCAGAGGTTTCTCACTAAAAAATACAAAGTGTAAGACACATGTCTTATGCATACCAAATGGCCCTATCCCTTTACTCCATCTCATATTATTTACTGAGAGGGGACCTACGTCTGACCTACAAGGCATTCTCTGATCCAGGCCTAATGAAAATGTTACATATTTGAAAGAAAAATTATACAAAGATAACACATTCCATGAACCTGAACCTTATTTCTGACTCTAACAGAACTTCCTGGAGAGACACATTCATATTCCAAAAGTTGCCTCATCTATGGAATAAACAGCCTATCTTTGTAAAACAAAGCATGTCCCTCACTTTCCTAAAAAAAATTGGATAAATGGACGGGGAACTGTAAATTCACTCTGGGGTACTGCCTATGTGCCTTATGGACAGATGCAGTCTGTAAAATGACTCAGGGCTCCAACACCCAAAGACCCACAACCCTGATACTACCCCATCCCATATCTGGGGAATTAAGATACAATACTGTCATATCCTGGGCATTATTGGCTAAGTTTGTAAAGGCACTTGTGCCATTAGCCTAGTAATCACCTATGAACCTATGAGCTTAGATTCATAGGTAGTTACTAGGCTTGCAGTCCAGGCAATCGCTAAGGAGTCTACACCAGATTTCCTGTTGCCTCATGGCACTGCCTGGTTAAGTGACTTGCTTGAGGGTCTGCCCACATACTGTGATCTCTAGCTATACCCACTCTGGAGTTGCACAAATTTACATAGAGATCAGAGGTTTGTATGTGAGTCTTCTTAAACCCTAACATACAGACAAGCATTCATCTGCAAGCAATTAGTACACGAGCAGCTAGGGCACACCCAGGTCATGCTTTATTTTCTGAAAAAAAAAAAATATATATATATACTTGTTTTCCCACATTTCTAAGCTAGTATTGTCCAGTTTTCAGGTTAGTGCTGAATTCAGGGCTGTGTTACAAGTTTTGTGTTTTCCCATACCTTACTTGGATAGAAGGAATGTTCTCTGTTCACCTGTGAGAGAGGGGAGCTTTGAACAGCCTATCTGTCCCTAGAGGAGTGGTTTCTGCCCAGAAATTAGTAGTTTATTGGCCATTTTGGGCTAATTTCTATCTCTTTCATTTTCCTGCAATAAAACCCACATTTGCATGATTTTGCGCCGGTGGCAGTGCCATTTAGCTAGGGTATAACTATTCCCGGCTCCACAAAGTCTACTGTTCAATTTTTCCCTTGGAACTAGACAAATTTTCAACTTAAGCACTCAAACCATTCACTTCTCAACCTGGCACTTGCTCAAAACTCATAGCAAGGACAAATAAACCTTAACACTAGACCCCCCTATACTGTAGAGAAGGGCAAGACTCTCTATTCGACCCTAACAGCCAATCAGTAAAACAGTTCACAGTACCTATCCAAGCATGTCCAAAGGGCAGTTTCAGGTGTACTCTCCAGTCCAACTGGTGAATCTGGGCATTTTGAGGCAGTGTTACAACTGCCTCATGTACACAGACAACCCTCTCCTCCTACAATCAAATACTAATACATGCGAAAGATGCTAATTATACAGCCAAACTGGAGGCTAAGCTCTCTCAACCCAAGACTGGACAAGACAGTCAAGAGGAGAATGGAGCTACTTGCATCACACCACCAGTCTCACATAGACCCATGAAACCAGCACTGGCAAAAAACACACATAAATACACAAAAACATACTCAGAGGCTCTAAATAAAAATCTGCAAAAGCAACAGAGACCTCCAAAGCAGACACCCAACCAACCTCCACCCCTAACACAAACCATGAAACACATACTTCACAAAACCAGTGTGCCATGCAATCACAGCCCGTAAGGCAAAATAACATACCCAACACACTAGTAATAGTTGACTCTATAGTCAGGCACAATGATGTCCCACTCACTAGGCTGAACAAGGAGAAGGTTACTGTTAGCTGCCTGTCAGGTGCCAGGATCCACCACATAACACAAACACTCAGGTCACTCCAGAACAAGTACAAATATGACTCTGTCATTGTCCATGTTGGTGTGAATGACCTGAGCCATACCTCCCTGGACTACATGAAAAGAGGCATGGAAGAGCTCTCTGATCACATAGCCCAGGCCGGTATGACCCGGACCTTGAGTAGCATCCTGCCCTCACCAAGAATGATACCATGGTATAAAGAAAAAATTATCAATTTCAACAATTGGTTAAGCTTCTGGTGTCATTCAAAGGGGATCCACTGTCTGTCAGCCTGGGATAACATGCTCGTCAAGCCATGCTGCTTAACTAGAGATGTGCACCTGTCACTCTTAGGCTTTCGAATACTGGCCAAGGCTCTTGCCACCCCCATAGTGTCTTTTTTAGGCAGGCTCAAAAGACAAACCCACCACCGTAAATAGCACAAGTAACAAAAAACTGAGGGCAATGCTGCTCAATGCCACAAGTCTAAACCTCAAAATGCACGCACTCGAGGCACTCCTCAGCATGGAGAAAATCGATATATGTGCAGTAACAGAAACCTGGTTTAAGGCTCCAGAAAGCGCCCCAGCACTACCAGGCTACAACTCATACCATACATTTTGGCCACAAAACCTGGACCGAAATACAAAAGGTGGGGGCGTATCCATATTCATCAAGGACACCCACACCTCCAGGTTAGTGGCACAGCACGATGCTTCAGAGATCATCCACGTGCAACTAACAATGTGCAAAACTGCAATTCAAATTGTAACTTGCTACAGATCACTCACCATGTCCCAAGACCCCCATTCTGCATTTCTGGAAACACTGAGAAACATAAAGGTCCTACCAAACAACCTGATATTGGGTGATTTCAATTACCCAAACATTAACTGGGAGAACTAATCAAGTACTAACTCCCTTGTCCAACATTTCCTAGAATTTATAAACTCAAATGGCCTGGATCAACTGGTCAACACCCCCACCAGAGGTGACAAAATATTGGACCTGGTCATCACCAACATGGGCGACCAGTGTTCCACACCAGAGGTCAGCCCCTCGCTGGTTAGATCTAACCATAAACTAATCACTCTGGATATCCACATTCTGTCCCCAACCCCGGTCAAAGAAACCACTGTGAAAAACTTTTCAAAAGCAAACTTCACGTTACTTAAGACCAAGGTGGGAAGTTTCAAAGCCCCCATGCTAAAGGATAACGCTGCCCAAGCTGCAAAATCCTGTACTAATGCACTCTATGGGCACCTACAAGAATGCATGGATCATGCTATCCCAAGCAAAACCAAGACTCACTCCTCCATGAAAAGGAAACCAGTCTGGTGGACCTCTGTCATAAACAAGCTATACAATAGAAGGAGAAAACTAGTACAGAAAAGAGTAAAATCCCAAGAAGGTAAGACATTCCTGATCACTATCAGCAAGAAACTATGATTCCTCATAAAATCATCCAAGGCTAGCTTCGAAAGAAAAATTGCCAAGGACTCCAAAGATAACCACAAGGCATTCTTTAGCTATGTCTTGAATCTAAGTGGCAATTCTGAGATCTGCTCAGAGTTAGTGCAAAATGGCACAAAATACACTGAATCGACCGATATCGCCAACATCATGGCAGACAGGTTCAGTGCAAACTTCACCCCCCTCTCACCCCCAAAAGGGCGCATAACCATGCCAGAAGAATGTAGTGCCCCTGAAATCACAGACACTCAGGTTAAAACAGCCCTCTCCAAAACCAAAAACACAGCATCAATAGGACCAGACTGTGTCCCAGGCTGCTTCCTACATGAGCTCAAAGATGAACTAACCCCTCACTTAAACACACTCTTCAAACTCAGCCTCTCCACAGGCTACATGCCCATAGAGTGATGCACAGCAATGGTTATTCCACTCCACAAAGGTGTAGCCACAACAGACCCTGAAAACTATTGCCCTATAAGCCTGACTAGCTTGATCTGCAAGGATATGGAGCACATCATCTTGGATCTCATTAACAGAGACATTGGGAACCTCCAAACACTGGACTCTACCCAGTTCAACTTTGTTAAGGGCAGATCATGCCTCCTAAACCTGGTGGACTTCTTTGAGACAGTTACCAAGGCTATAGACGAGGGAAAGGTGGTCCACACAGCCTACCTAGACCTCGCAAAGGCCTTCAACACCATTCCCCATTCTGGTATTATAGACAAGCTCACCAGCCTGAACATAAACCCCTATGTCATGAGATGGGTTGTCAACTGGCTCACGGACAGAACCCACATGGTGAGAGTTGCAGGAGCTAGTTCTGACTATAAACCGGTTACAAGTGGCATTCCCAAGGGCTCAGTCCTAGGACCCCTCCTGTTCGGCATATACTTCTCAGAGGTACAGGCAAGCACAGGAGGTCTATGGCTGACCAAGTTCACAGATGACTGCAAACTAGGAGCTATAATTGACTCTCCAGCTGACACAGACATCCTCCAAAAGGGTCTCACTGAGACAGATACCTGGTGTCAAAACCATGGCCTCAACCTAAATGCCAAAAAGTACATGGTCATCCCCTTTGGAAAAAACAAAGTACCCACAAACTACCACATAGGTAGTAGCCCCCTAAATACAGAAGAAGTAATAAGGGATCTGGGGACCCAAGTAGATAGTAATCTCTCCTTTGATAATCACATTGCCAAAGTGGTTAGAAAATCCTTCTATGTGGCCCACCTAATTACAAAAGGGTTTGCATCCAGATTAAAAGAGGTCATTGTGCCCCTCTAAGCATCACTCATCAGACCCATCATAGAGTACAATGCCCCATTTGGGATGTATCTTACAAGACATCTGCAACAGCTGGAAAGACCACAGAAGTACCTCATCAAGAGGATCACTGGCCTCAAACAGATGCCCCATGCAGCTCGATTGAATAAACTCCAGCTGTACTCAGTTGCATACCACCTACTCAGAGGTGATCTATGCCTGACATACAAGGCCGTGTCCAACCCAGAATTGATGGACATGCTCCACCTAAATTAAACCATATCCCCTCGAGCCACACGCTCTAGGGATCTAAACCTCACCACAACAATAAATAGGACGTGCTGGAGGGATAGATTCCTGTCCTAGAGACTTCCCATGTTCTGGAACAAGTTTCCAATCTACATTAGGCAGAGTTCCTCACTAACACTCTTCAAGAGAAACCTTGACGAGTGGATGGGAAATAGAAAGTTTACCCCGGGGATCACTTCAATGGCTCTGCTGGACAGAGGCACAGGGAACTAATCTAAGTAGGTGGCAAAAGCCAACACAATTCCGGCTAGGCTTATAAATGCTTTTGGGCAGATAGCCTAGTACCTACCTATGAACCTATGTATAACATAGCCGGCCTTATCTATCATTGGCACTTGTTTCTAATAGAGTAGTATAGGTTGTTGTGCTCAGCACTATTATCCCTCCAGGTTGTCTGTCTCTCAGCAATAGTATGGTGGACTGACCTACTCATCCATGGTGCAGACTTGGCTTTGGTTTTTACATCATCTCTCGTCAGTGTTGATTTTTGTAATTATTTGGCTTTTATAATGATGGTAGATTTTAATTCCTTACAAGTAGCATCAGTCTGTAAGTTCTTTATATTCCTTACTTTTTAAATCTAGTTGTTTGGCTTGTTAAAGATTGTCTGGAGTGGGAAATGTTGGTAATTGATCAACAATTCATCAGCTGTATTTGAGGACACCTACTATATATATTTCCAGTTGACTGAGGTAAGATGATTGCTCAGGGCAGCATAATAACCATGTAAAAGCTCCTTAAAGATATTGCTATTTTTTCAGGTTTGCTTGGAGTTATATGAGGAATTTCATGGACCTGTAGCCAGAGAAAAGGATGATAGGAGATGTCTAGCTTTGCAGAGCTGAGATGGATATTTGTCAGGAAGATATTCCACATGTTACTTCCTGTTGACTGTGTTTTTCCATCACTTCAAAATGTTTATAAAGTTTTTGCACCAATTACTGTCTAAGCCATAATTTTCCCCAGTTAATGGCGGGTTAATTTAGATTATTGAATTGAAAAGTATTTTCCCTTGTGAAGAGGTTGCACTTTTATGAAGACAACAGTCATATTCTTTAGATGACATGGAGGTTGTGCAATAACATGTTACAATATTGTAGTTTGTGTTGTTAATAACAACAATATGTTTCTGTAACCCTGCTTTAGAAAGCTTGAATAATGAAAATTATACTTGTTGGGCCAAACCAAATGTAAAGAGTGGCAGCCAGGTATTAATAAATGCAGGATGGGTATTTGAGCCATGTTCTGAGCAGTACCTGCAAATGGTCGGTTGTGATCAGTGTTGCACCCCAATAATCAAATATAAAATAAAATAAAAATGTTTCTTGGACAACACATACCCTAATTCCTTCAAGGGTAACATAAGAATCTAGGCAGCTTAATTTACTTTTTTTTTTTTAGGCTACAACCATTGATGAGTCCTGCCTTCACCTTATTATTGCCCGTGAAGTTTACTTTTAGGATGTCTGATAATCTTTGTCTAAAAAGACACTAAAGGGATGAAAAAACAATACCCCTATCCTTTTATGAGGAGAGGTATAACCAATCCCTTGCAAAGTAGGTCAAGGCCCCATATAGTTCCTTCCAAGTAGAGAGTCTCTTAATTCCTTAGAATGACACCATGATCTAAGCCAGATGTTAAATCCTGTAACCTTTTCTGCATATATAGATGTGATTTTCAGAGAAGCAAGGCTCTTGTTAGTTGCAAAAGATTTAGCTTTATGAGTAAAGGTAGCCATATCCACCTGCATTATGGGGAGAGAGGACTGTTTCGTGTCATTAATTCCAAATTCCACAACTACAAAGTCAAAATCACTAAGAGAACCCTCAGTGTGCTTAATGGCCTAAATAATATCCTCAGTCTTAGCATCAGGGATTCAGAACACTGTAAATCCCTCCATATCCAGTTTTGTGACTGCGCAGTCAGAGCATCTAATCATAGAGTCAACAATTATGAGGGTCTTTCCAATATATTTTGCTTTAGTTTTAAGGATGAGTTTACCAAATAAGTTATTAGCTTCTCTCCTTGACACTGGTTCTTGGCTGGTAACTGTGTGTGTGTGTGTGTGTGTGTGTGTGTGTGTGTGTGTGTGTGTGTGTGTGTGTGTGTGTGTGTGTGTGTGTGTGTGTGTGTGTGTGTGTGTGTGTGTGTGTGTGTGTGTGTGTGTGTGATATCGTATGGTATGATTGACTCTAGGAATATTAAAACCACATCTTGGTAGGAGGGGGGCAGGCTAAGTCCTTGATTTTTTTTGCGTTTTATTGTAACTTTATTAAATGTGCTCCAACCTTTCTGCTTCTTCTTTTTTTTTTTTGGTCAGTATTCGCACAGAGAGTTGTCAGTAGTTACTTTTTGTTTCCTTTTCACAGGTACAATTCCTTTAAGTTTAGTTTCCATTAAGTTACTGCATGGATTTAAGGTTTTCCTATCAGATCTGTTTTACAGTAATAAATCCATCCATCCACAACCCCTTTTGCCATGTTTGCACATTGGGTTGAGGTGTCACTTCTACTTACAATAATCTAGATAAAGGTTCACACTACCAAGTGTCTAACCCTGCTGTATTCTTTTTCCATACCACACACATCACACATACTCAAATGAATGGCCAACTTAGAGTATCCAATTCACCTACTGCAAGTCTTTGGACTGTGGGAGGAAACCGGACCACCTGGAGAAAACCCACATGAACACAGGTAGGACATGCAGAGTCCACACAGATGGCACCCCAGACAAGGATTAAAAAGGAGAACCTCTTGTTGTGAGATGAAAATGCTATCTGTACGCCACTATTCCACCCTATTTAAGGTAATATTTATTTAAAGTAATAAATGATGTTAGATAACTGTCTTGCATTTCAATATCATATTCAGTTAATTTTATTTATTTATCATTATAATTATAATATAATATAATATAATAATTAGAATAATTATTTTCTCTGTAAATAGTGGGACTTTTCCCCCCAGACCTCCACTGAAAATGGGTTAGCCACCCAGTTGGACTGTCCTGATAAACAAACATAAATGAAATAAATTATTAGTAATATTATTTTTCATAGGATCATAAGATCAAAGGAAGTTACTAGGGTAATGGCCCTAGGGTCCTTACAAGCCAAGCCAAGTTCTATCCTTATTTCCACGATCAGCATCTAATGCCCTTGTCCAAGAGGGACACAGGTGGAACCCCCAGGGTGAATTTAAGGTTACCCATTCAATCGGCCAGACTGCATTTGAAGAAGGCCAAAGGTGCTCTGTTTGACATGAAGTGGGAGTCTGTTCCAAAGGTGTGGTAACCTCTGGGAGACAAATCTGTCCCTCCAGCAGGTTCTACTAATGCCACATACCAAGTTAAAGTCTTTAGGCTGAGTTACCTGTGTACCATTTGACTTGCGGATATGCAGCATTTCCAATAAGGCCGGGTCAGGAATTGCCTTATATGTAAGGAAGATATCACCTCTGAGTAGTCTGTATGAAACAGAATACAGTGATAGTGATTTCAGATGATGCACATAGAACAGATGATGAAGACCTTAAATTTTCCTTGTGAGGAACCTTTGTGGTTTCTCTAATTGCTGCAGGTGCTTGGAAAGGTACATACCAAATGGGGCATTTTACTCGATTATTGGCCTGATGAGGGAAGAGTACAGGGAGGTTATAACTTCTTTTTTTTCTGGAGGCAATGCCCTTACTTATGAGATGAGCAATATAGAATGCCCTTCTTACCACTGTGGAGACATGGTGATCAAAGGTAAGGTTGCTGTCAACCTGTGTGCTCAGGTCTCTCACCACTGAGTGTGTACTTAGGATGTTGCTATTGATGTGATAGTTAGCAGGAACATCGCTCTTACTGAAAGGGATGATAATACATTTTTTGCATTAAGTTTAAGCCCTGACTTTGGAACCGATCATTTGTTTGTATAAGACCCTCTTGTAGGATGTTGACATCATTTGGAGATTCTATGACTGCTCCCAGTCAGCCACAGACCTTTAGTTTTTGCTTGTACTTCAGAGAAATAGATTCCAAAAAGTAAAGGTCTCAGGTCTGATCCCTGTGGAACATCACTGGTTACAGGTCTGCTGTTGGAGGTAGATTCCCCTATTTTGACTATATGTGTTCTATCAGTGAGCCGACCCATCTAATGATATAAGGGTTGATACCTAGCTGGGTGAGTTTGTCAAGGATACCTGAGTGGGGGATACTGTCAAAAGCCTTGGCTATGTCTAGGCAGGCTGTATGCTCAGATTTTCCCTTGTCCAAGGCCTTGGTGACTATCTCAAAGAAGTCCACCAGGTTTGACAGGCATTATCTCCCTTTGATAAATCCAAACTGAGTAGGATTAAGTGTTTGGAAATTACCTATATCTTTGTTGATAAGGTCCATGATGATTCACTCCATGGCCTTGCAGATAAGGTTAGTCAGGCTAATAGGTCTATAGTTTCCAGGGTTAGTGGAAGCAGCACCTTTGGGTAAGGAATAACGGTGGCTGTTTTCCATTCAGCTGGGATGAAGCCAGTGCTTAGATTATGATTGAAAAGAGTATCCAATGGTGTTGCTAATTCTTGTTGGAGCCCATGTAAGACACAGCCTGGGATGTTATCTGGTCCCATAGATGCTGTGTTTTTGGCCTTAGACAGGGTGTTTATGACCTGCTCTTTAGAGATACAAGGTAAGGGACAGGTGGTAGGGTTATCATGGGGTATGTGTGGTGGGGAAAGGGAGTGAAGTTTTCACAGAACCTGTCAGCCGGCAGGTTAGCTATGTCCACAGGCTCAGTATATGTGGTATCATTAACTATTAGTTCAGCACAGATATAGGCCTTTCCTTTTAGGTTATGGATGTAGCTAAAGAATGCCTTATGGTTGTCCTTAGTTAAAGAAGCTAATTTGGATTTATAGTTTACTTTGGAAGACTTCACAAGAAGTCTAATTTGCTTGTTTAAGATGAGGAACATGTGTTTCCAGTTTATGGCTCTCTCTCCCTCTTACTCTTAGACAGCAATTTCTTCCTCTTATTGTAAAGCCTGTTAATGGAAGTTGTCCACCAGGCAGGTTTGCTCTTCCTTGAGGAGCTTGTTTTGGTCCTATTAGGTATGGATGAGTCAATGCAGTTATACAGGTGTTTGTATAAAGCATTGGTGTAGAACTCTGCATAATTGCCAATTCCATTGAGAGGGTGCAGTGAAGCTATTTATACCATCCCATGTTGTTGTGTCTTTCGGCTTTTCCCGGTTAGGGGTTGCCACAGCGGAACTCCGGTCTGCTAATGATTGGTAGTTGATTTTTACGTGCCAAGTTACCAGCCCTGACTCACAATCTTCAATGAAGGTACACCCATTCACGCATGTCTCCATGCAGAAGACGCTCTAGCTGAGAATTGAACCGGACAGGACAGCGTCTTACTGTGAGGTGACAACGCTATCGCAGCACCACCACCGTGGGTCACATAAGAGGTTATAATCTGCATTGAAGAAGTTTTTTAGTTTAATTGCTGCTGGGGGGGGGGGGGTCAGGTGTGATAGTTACTTCAAATGAGACTGATTTGTGGTCAGATCTCATATCTCACCAGGAAGACCTCACAGTGGGGTTCTACAGTGGTTCCCATATTGGTAAGCACCAGATCCAGGATGTTGGCACCCTTTGTAGGGGTGTCAACCAGGTAGTCCAGGGCATGGGAGATAATGATGTTAAGGTACATTTGGGCCAGTTAGTTTGAGCACAAGTAATTTACCCTGTTAATGGATGGGTAGTTAAATTCACCCAAAACCATGGTGTTCGGATGTATGTTGATAGACTCAAGTAGATCCAAACAGGCAGAATGGGTGTCCTGATGCATGGAAGGGGTCCTGTATCTGGCAATGACTTGAATAAGTATCCTATCAACAGTTAATTGCACCTGAAGTATCTTCAGGGAATCCTACTGTTTAACCAATCTGGAGGTGTATTTATCTTTAATGAATATTGATACACTGCCTTCTTTAGTTTTCCTGCCTTCAGTTTGTGGTCTGAATGTGCAGAAGGAGGTGTAACCTGGTATGTCTGGGGTGCTCTCCAAGCCTTGAACTAGGTCTCCATCACTGCACAAATGTCTGCATCTTCCAAGGTGAGGACTGCTTCCAGTGACTGCAGTTTCATGTTAAGACTCCTAGTGTTTAGCAGAATAACGTTGAGGTTGTTTTTAGATGCAGTTTTTACATTGGGAATTTTGTCCTTGAGAAACTGCCTAAAAAGGCACTATGGGGGTGACAAGAGCCTTAGCTAGTAGCAAATCCTAGGGGTGACAGATGAAGACCATCTCTGGCAAAGCATCGAGGTCTGTTGACTATGTCATCCCAGGCTGACAGATACTGGATCACCTTAGAATGACACCAGAAACTAAGCCAATTATTGAAGTCAGTAATTTTCTGTTTGTAGTGAGGCATCATCCTAGGTGAATTTAAAATGCTGCTTAAGGCTATGGACATGCCTTCCTTAGACACATAATCCAACAACTCATTCATGTCTGTCTTCATATAGTCCAGAGAGGTACATCTCAAGCTGTTCACACCAACATGGAGTATGATGGAGTCATAACTGTGCCTGTTGTTGAGAGACTTGAGTGTATGTGTGATATGGCAGATCCTAGCTCCTGACAGGCACCTGACTGTGACCTTTTCCTTATCCAGCCTAGTGAGAGGGACATCTGTGTGTCATATGATAGAATCACCTATGACTAATAGGTTTGGTTTTGTCTTAAGGGTTTGACAGGTGAGACACTGGTGCATGAGCTATTATGTGTATTGTGTTCTGTAGAGGAAGTATTATGTGTAGTGTGCTCATGTTTGTGTTTGAGAGGTCTCTGGTGTTTAGGTATGTTTCTGTGAGGATCTCCGTATATGTAGGTATGTGTGATATGTGTCTGGGAGGAGTAGGAGCTGAGGTGTGCATGCTGACAACCTGCTCATTGTCATATGTACTGACTGGTGTGTGAGAGAGAACATGGATTCAAGGTTCTTAATATAGTTGTATCTCTCACATGTTGAGTTTGTGTGGACTAGGAGTAGAGGGTTTTCGGTGAACATGAAACAGTTGCTACACTGCTTCAGGATGCTCATGTCAACCAAGCTGGCTGGAGAAACTGTGGAAAACTGTCCATCCATAGTGTTAGGTAGATTTATATGGTCAGGAAAAGAGGTCACACTTAGGAATGGCTAGTGGGTGAGAGGTGTGATGGGACCTCTAAGGCTAGGCTTAGTGTTCACCTGACAGTAGAGCAGGCCCCCCAAAAAACTTTGGAGGACCACAAGCAATGTGCTAAGGGAATATTTAACAAGCAAAACGTTTGTGTCTGTAGCCATCTACACTAACCACAGCTATGCCGCAGTGCACAATGGTGCACTACATGGAAACAAGCACAAATGCGGGGCTTAAATAAAACAAGAAATAACTCTTTTAACTCAAATTAGCCAATAAGGATGCTCTCTCTGTACTCTGGTCAATTACCCCTGATTAGATGGGACCCAGACAGTATTCTCTTCCCAAAAGGCTTGAATTTGATGCTCAGAAGTTACAAAACAGATCCAGAAACATCAAACCTAGAACTGAGCTATGCTACAGCTGAACTAATACAGTGTACAGTAAAATGTGGCAAAAACACTTTTTGAATAGGATAAAGCTGATCTGAGAGATGAATGGGTGTAGATGCAAAATGACACCTCCCAAATCACACTTTAATATAACTGTTTGTGATGGCATACAAATAATTCTGCAGCATATGCTGAACTCATTTGTCTCCTTTAGTGTTTCATAACTCTACATGCACTCACACACACATGCACATGCATGCACATACACACACACACACACACACACTCGCAAGCACACACCTGTATTATTTTTGGAATTGTACTGTTCAGTGTGGTAATCCATTTGCAAAAAAAAGATGGATAATCACCAGCGACCATAGTCACTAATATAGTGTCAAAAATATTTCTCAATAGTACTTTTTGGTGGAAACAGCATTAGTTTTAGAATACAAAAATCCATCTATTCTAACTGAATGTCCCAGTACTGAATGCAGTTCCAAATCATAAAGCTGCCTTTTTTATTTAGTTAAAATGGAACATTTTTCCATTCATAGAAAAGGCCGACTCCAGTTCTCTGTCATGTGTGTATCTTTCTTACTGAGTATTTGAGTCATTTTAACCTGTTTCTTGCATTCAAAGATGAGATGGAAGAACTACATATATTTTCTGAACCAGAGTGATGCTGACAGTACAGCAAACAGTATTCATGTAAAACTGTGATGAAACCAGCAGACACTTCCTCATCCTCATCTGAAGTGCATTGCACTAATAAAATTCCAAAGTGCATTGCACTAATAAAATTAATCTTCTCTGAAATTACTCTTTACATTATGCTAGAAAAAGCTGCTTTCAAATCTACTTGGCCATTTAAAGAAGTGCATATCCTGAGGGACTCATTTAATAGAGGCATGTAGTCTAAAGGTAATAGTGTACCACAAGTTATTTATAACACTTTTGTATGCCTCAGTCAAATCCCACTATGCACTGACAAATGTTTGATAGTGATCATAAGTTCATTCGGACAAGAAGTACACCATTAAGTCGCTAACTAACTTTAAAACACTACAAGGGCATTCAAAGTAAAACTAAATGAACATACTTCTAAAATTAATAATACTTGTTTCTCGTGTCAGGTTTACCTTTTCTATACATTTGATGCTATTCAATTTTAAGGTCTAGAATGATAAATTAGGTAATTGTGGGAGCAGTATAGATAAGCTATGCAATGCAAATTTAAGTTAATTAAATTTGGACAGTCTGAAGCCTCCATATTTACAGGAAAACATTAAGTAAAGCCTTTCATGCTTTCAAAGAATTGTTAAAATCTTGTTTAGTAGGAGCAGTGTGGATTCCATCCTGGGCATGGAACACTGAGTTAACTCTTTGTCCTTACACAGATAGCAAAGGGATCTTCGGGGTTTTACCAATACTGTCTATCTGTGTCTTTGTGGAATTGGGCAAGGCATATGACCATTGACCCTAGAATGTCTTGTGGAAAGTGTTACAGTAATATGGGGTCTCAGGCCATGCCACTCAGTCCCTATATTTAAGGAGTGACAGTTGTGTTCATGTTATCAGCATTAAGCTAAATTTGTTTAAGGTGGGTATATGGCTCCACCACAGGTGTGCCTTTGTCTCCTCTCTTGTTTGTGTTTCATAGGTTCATAGGTTCATAGGTAAGTAGTAGGGTATCGGCCCAAGGGCCAAAGTAAGCCTAGCCAACAAGGTTCCCTGCCTTACGCCACCCAAGAAAGTAATTTTCCTGTGCCCCTGTTGAGCAGAGCCACAGAAGTCATCCCCGGGGTGTATTTCCTATTTCCCATCCACTCATCAAGATTTTTCTTGAAGAGTGCTAATGAGGAACTTTGCTTGACATAAATGGGTAGCTTGTTCCAGAGTAGGGGAAGTCTCTGAGACAGGAATCTATCCCTCCAGCATGTTCTGTTTATTGTGGTGACAAGGTTTAGGTGTGCTCGGAGGGATCTGGATTTCTTTAGGTGTAGCATATCCAACAGCTTTAGGCTAGACATAGCTTTATATGTTAGGCAGAGATCACCTCGGAGTAGGCGATATGCTATGGAGTAAAGCTGGAGTTTTTTTGAGACTATCAGTGTAGGGCATCTGTTTGAGGCCAGTAATCCTCTTTGTCAGGTACTTCTGTGGCCTTTCCAGCTCCTGCAGATGTCTTGTGAGGTACATTCCAAAAGGGGCATTGTACTCTATAATGGGTCTAATGAGTGTCAAGTAGAGGGGAACAATGACCTCTTTTTTCCTGGATGAGAACCCTTTTGTGATGAGGTGTGCCACATGGAAGGATTTCCTGAGTACTGTGGCGATGTGATTATCAAAGGAGAGACTACTGTCCACCTGGGTCCCAACGTCTCATCACACATTTGGCATTAAGTTGACTCCCACCTATGTGGTAGTTCATGGGTACAGAGTTTTTACCAAAGGGGATGACAATGCACTTTTTAGCATTGAGCTTGAGACCATAGCTCTGACACCAGGCATGTCTCATTCAGGCCCTTCTGTAGGATGTTCACATCATTTGGGGACTCGACTATGGCTCTTAGTTTGCAGTCATCTGCGAACTTCATTAGCCAAAGGCCTTCTGTGTTAGCCTGTACTTCAGAGAAGTAGATACCAAACAGGAGAGGTCCCAGGACTGAACCCTTTGTTACTCCACTTGTCACTGATTTGAAGTCAGATTTGGAGTCTGCAACCTTTACAGTGTGTGTTCTTTCAGTCACTCAATTGGCAACCCATCTTGTGACATAGGGATTTATACCTAGTTTAGTGAGTTTAGCTATAATTCCAGAATGGGGGATGATGTCGAAAGCCTTGGCGAGGTCAAGATAAGGCTGTGTGAACCACCTTATCCTCATCTGCGGCTTTATTGACTGCCTCAAAGCAGTTGCTCTGATTCAGGAGGTATGATCTTCCTTTCAAAACATGAACTGGTTGGGGTCCAGAGTTTGGAGATTACCAATGTCTTTGTTTATGAGTTCCATGATGATACATTCCATGGCCTTACTGACCAGGCTCGTCAGGCTAATAGGGCGATATTTCCCAGGATCAGTGGTGGCTCCCCCTTTGTGGAGTGGAATAGCTGCTGCTGTGCACCATTCAGTGGGCACAAAGCCTAACATGAGACTGTGATTGAACATGGTGCATAGGTGGGGAGCCAGTTCATTCTGAAGTTCATGTAAAACGCAGCCTGGGATGTTGTCCTGTCCCATGGATGCTGTGTTTTTGGCTTTAGAAAGTGCAGCGTTTATCTCTATCATTGTGATTATATTCCTGTATAGATAGGGGCCCTTTAGGGGGTGAGAGGAGGGTAAAGTTGTGATTACAGGGACTCTGCATTCTTCCTGTATAGATATGGGCCCTTTAGGGGATGAGAGGAGGGTAAAGTTAGCACTGAACCACTGAACCTATCTGCCAGGATGTTGGCAATATCAGTTGTTTCTGTAATTTTTGTGCCATTGTGCTGTAACTCAGAGCAGATCTGGGTGTTGCCATTGAGATTCTTCAGATAGCTATAGAATGCTTTGTGGTTGTCCCTAGAATCAGTGGTGATTTTGTTTTCATAGCTAGCTTTGGAGGATTTTATAAGGGATCTCAGCTCCTTACCGAGGGTGACCAGGGAGCTCCTCCACTCATGGGATTTTACTCTCTTTTGCAATAGTTTCTTCCTTCTGTTGTAGAGTTTGTTTATGACAGGGGACCACCAGATTGACTTCCTTTTTTTGGAGGATAGAGTCTTGGTTCTGTTTGGAATAGCACAATCCATGCACTCATGTAAGTGCTTATAGAATGCATTTGTTTAGGATTCAGCAGTCGTAACTGTATTGCCCATCTGCATGGGTGTCATGAAGTTCACCACTTCTGTCTTATGAAGCATGAAGTCAATTTTCTACCATGGTTTCCTTAATGGGGGGTGAGGACGGGATGTGAATATCTAAGGTAATCACCTAATTAGCTTATGGTCGGATATGACCAACGAGGAGTTGACTTCAGGTATGGAACTCTGGTCACTCACGTTGGTAATGACTAGATCTAGGATACTATTGCCCCTAGTGGGGGTGTGGATAAGTTGATCCAGGGCATTGGAATTTATGAATTCCAGAAAGCAATGAGCAAAGGAGTCGGTATATGAGTAGTTTTCCCAGTTAATGTTGGGGTAGTTGAAATCACCCATAATTAGGGCATTTGGTTGAACCCTAATATTTTCCAGTATATCAAGAAAAGAGGAGTGGGAATCCTGGGATATGGTGGGGGATCTGTAGCAAGCTACAATTTGGATTGCGGTTTTGCCCAAAGTTAGTTGCACTTGGATAACCTTGTATACATTATGCTGAGCATCTAGCCTGGAGGTGTGGATATCCTTAATGAATATGGGCACACCTCTGCCTTTGGTGTTCCGGTCCAGGTTAGATGACCAAAAAGTGTGGTATGAGTTATAGCCTGGTAATGCAGGGATGCTCTCTGGAGCCTTGAACCAGGTCTCAGTCACTGCCCAGATATTAATGTTCTCCATTTTAAGGAGTGCATCGAGGGACTGCATTTTGAGATGTAGACTTCTAGCATTGAGTAGCATTACCCTCAGTTTTTGCTTGCCTGCTCCTGTTACAGTGGCGAATTTGTCATTTGAACCTTGCCTAAAAAAGGCACTATAGGGGCGGCAAGAGCCTTAGCCAGTATCTGGAATCCCAGTGGTGACAGGTGCAGGCCATCTCTGGCAAAGCATCATGGCTTGTCGACCATGTCATCCCAGACAGACAGATACTGGATCCCCTTAGAATGACACCAGAAGCTTAGCCAATTGTTGAAGTCAATCATTTTGTTCTTGTACAGCGGTATCATTCTGGATGATGGCAGGATGCTACTCAGGGCTAGGGTTATACCTGCCTGGGCTACAAGATCAGAGAGCTCTTCTATGTCTCTTTTCATGTAGTCCAGGAAGGTACGTCTCAGGTCATTCACACCAACATGGGCAATGACAGAGTCATATTTGTACTTGTTGTGGAGTGACCTGAGTGCGTGGGTTATGTGGCGGATCCTGGCACCTGACAGGCAGCTAACTGTAACCTTCCCCTTGTTTAGCATGGTGAGTGGGACATTAGAGTGCCTGCCTATAGAGTCACCTATGATTAGTGTGTTGGGTATGTTGTTTTGCCTCATGGACTGTGGTTGAGTGGCACACTGAATCTGTGGGCTATGTGTCATTTGGGTTGTGTTGGGGGGTAAAATTTGCTTGTGTTTCTGCTTTGCGGGTCTCTGTTGCTTGAGCAGATTATTATTGAGAGCCTCCGTGAATGTTTTTGTGTGTCTATGTGTGGATTTTGGTGGTGTAGGTTTAGTGGGACTATGTGATGAATGTGGTGTGGTGCAAGTGTTTACCTTCTCCTCTTGACTGTCAAGTCCAGTCTTGGTTGGAGAGAGCTTTACCTCCAGTTTGGCTAGATAAGTGCATCTCTCACAGGTTGTAGTGTTGGGTGGTAGGAGTAGAGGGTTGTCTGTGTACATGAGGCAATCACTACATTGCCCCAAGATGCTCAGATTCATCAGATAGGCAGAAGAGAACACTGAGAGCTGACCCTTGGACATGCCTGAAAAAAAAAATATTTTCCTCTAGACAAGTGAAGAAAGTGAGTACAAGAGCTGTTTTTCTCTAAGCAAGTGAGGAAAGTAAGTACCAAAACTGTTTTCCTCTAGGTAATGAGGAAGGTTGAGTGCTGTAGTAATTTGTAGCTTATTTAGTGCTTACAACAAGTTCTGAACAAGTGCTGAGCACGAAAAAGCAAATTAAAGTGCTAAAACTAAGAATCTGTATCTGAACTAGACTAGTTACAGGAAAGAAAAGTGAAACTTTGTTGTTAATGGATTATGTTGCCATCTTAGCCTCAAATGTCTATGTTCCCAAGCATGCACTAGAATGATCTGCTGAAGGTAGGTTGAAAGTAGTACCTCCCAATCAGAGATCACTGATTCTCATGGAAATGAGTAAAATGCTGTCTGCAAGCAAGGAGAATGCAGCTACCTCAAGTACAGGAGATTAAGCACCTTGGAGTGTTGTTCTCAACAGGGGGAAGAGAGGATCAGGAGACTGCTGCTAAAGCAGGAAATGAGCTATACGATGAATCTTTACTGGCCATTCTGTGTCCTCTTCCTGTGTTATGGCTATGAGCATGAGCATTGATACAGAGGAAGCAGCAAACATTTGGTTCCTTCTCAGGGTAGGCGAGCTTAACTTTCACTGAGAATCTCAGCAATCCAGGAGGAACAAGATATACAGCTGTTGCCTTTAATGTCAAGAGGAGCCATCTGAGGTAGTTTTGACTCCTTAAGCACTGACCTCTTAGATACTTTGAATGACAGGCATACCAAGCATGGCTTAGAGGGACAAAGATCTAGGGCAGATCCAGGGTATGTTGAAAGGATTGTGTCGCTCCGCTTACCTGAGAATATGTGAGAATCTCATGAGATAATAATATACTTTACTACCACTATGACCATCAAAAGTAGGACTTTTTAGAAAATGGACATATGAAGGAGGGATGGGTAGATCATTGAATGCATGGATGGATGAATGATGAATTCATGAAAGGATGAATGGATAGGTGTGTGGGGGGGTCACAGTTTTTAAAATTGTTTAACATGCAAACATGTGTTACTATACCCATGTTACAACAAAATATGTCTTTGATATTTGATTACGAAGCCTTACATTTATGCATATTATTTGCAATTGGCAAATAACTGCACAAGTTTTGAAGTTATTGATGGTATTTGGTAACTGTTGTCTTTAAATAATGCTAACGATATATGAAATATTGCATCAGGAAATGCTTTTTATTCTCCTGAAACCGTAGAGTTAGTTGAATAAAACAAACTGAGATTCTTGGGAGTTCTGTTTTATTTTGAGGAAGATACAGTGGATGGGCTAAAACTATTGTTTTGTGCAGAGCAGTATTTCAGATCTTTTATTACTGGTCTCTAATTAAAATTTAACAGAGCATTGACACACTGGTGCACAAAAAGTTACTTTTTCAAATTAGAGTCCCTTTTCAATGTTTCTATAAACTGCATCTCCAGAATATCTTGAGAGAAAAGTTTACCTTTTGCTAATGGTAAAATATAAACAACAGGAAATATACACAAGAAATACAGAAGTAATGAAGATATATTTGGCAGCTGGAGAAAACATGAACAACTTTTTTTTAATGCAGAAAAGAGAGGGAAAGCAAAAGTCCATGAGATTATTATAAAGCTAGAAAAAAGACAGTAGTAGAAAAACAGGAAGAAAGTGACAAGAAAATTAACAGAATATTGAGATTTATAATGCAATGTAATGTATCATGGACAGAAAGCTAAATGTTATATCCCTCTCTACATACATGTATTCTAGGGCTCCACCATATAAAGTATGTAGTGAGTAACTTCATCTTTCTAATAACATAGACAAGACAAGACATTAATCTTTGTGTAGAGATATGAATTCTGGGATGCACTGATGACAATAACAAAACCTGCAAATATATTACCTACTTTGTTAGCAATGTAGGAAGCCGTGTTAAATGAGTAATGATATACAAGAACAGTAATGATGTTGATGCAGATTGCGGTTGAAGAGGTTCTGATCATCAAAAAATAAGAGGAAAAGGAACTGCATGTATATTAATTTCAACACAAATCAAAGAAAAAAACTTCAAAATCTTATTGGCCTGTTATGCCACTTAATTGGTTGTGATGGTTTGAATCTCCCCACCCACAAATACTAACAGTTAAGTAGAGAGAACCTGGGGTGTAATCCTACAATTTACTTTTTGCTCTGTGTATTTATTGATTTCTGCTGAGATATGACTATTTGTTTCGTTTTCTTTTATATGAGATGATCGGGTATTCTTCAGTGATATATATACTAATGGAAAAGATCTTGCTTTCTCAGTTGCTTTGCCATTATTTGCTATAATACTATAGCTATCCTACTATAAAACAGTAAGTGTTGAATTGCCATTTTTTATTATTTATGTAATTGGTTAGTCATGCTGTACCAATTAAGTATTCTCTGATTGCCGTTGTCTGTGTCATTGTGTTCATCCTTTGGTTTAGCACAGCACATTGCAGAAGAGAAGCAGTTCAGGGAAGGTCAGTAAAAATGTTTTTTTGGCCTGTACCAGAGGACACATAAAGAGATATTAGAAGAGATTAACGTGTATAATGTTAAAGAAGGGATACAGGAAAGCATAACAGAAATTTCCAGTTTGTCAATGAAAATCAGAAAGTCCAAGTGAGTGTTGCCTTTTAGAAAAGAATCAGATAGAGAAAAAATAGCATGATAACAAGAGAATACACTCCGAATATATAAGGGTGTATGTATATCTTAATAAAGAAACAAATAAACATTGTTTGATGGAAAAGGCGGTGGGTGATTGGAACCTTTTCCTGATGAAGTTGTTTCAACAAGGCGTGCAAAGCAACAGACAGCAAGTGAATAATATGAATATCAGGACAATAATCTTTTGGCTAATAAGATCATAATTTATCCATTAGTCAGGAGTATGTGCAGACCAGGTGGAGTAAGTGGTTCTTATCTGTCATCAGAACAAACTTGTTTTATATTCTATACTCCTGTGTAAAACAAGGTACCCCTTTGAACCTACTCCTTAATGGGCAAAAATAATATACCATTTCCACTTGAATCAGTCCTTCATCCTCCTTGTGCTTTTTGGAGAGAACGAAGCTTCAGACACATACACACACACATGTACACACACACACACACACACACACACACACACACACACACACACACACACACACACACACACACACACACACACACACACACACGCACACACACTCCAAAAGAATCAATTTATAAGAGGGGCCTTTGGTTGTTTGGATGAAAAAAAACATTATGCAATCTAGATGAAGGTATTATTCCCTATGTTTTATGAATGGCTTAATTCTCTCCTGAAACTCCAGAGCCAAAATGATTGCTTTGAGGTAGGCAATGAAATGCACTAGCATGTAACTGTGTGTCCATAGCTATCACCAAAGTCAAACAAAAGAAGTACTGTGTTAAGTGCTGCATTCTGGCCAGTGCCATTGTATAAAATCTGCAAGCCTGTTCCTTAAAAATCTGTTAGCAGTTTTAACATTTTAACATTCAGTATTTTCTCAGAACCCAAACTTGAGTGGATGCCAAGATAAGCTCAGATGTCTTCATATATTTCTATCATAAGTAACTCTTCTACTCCTTCCAAGTCTGGTTATGACTTGCAGATGGAGCAGTCAGAGTATTCGGATAAGTGTACTGTCAGCATTATGGTAATGTTAGTTATCTTACAGTAATATCACCTTATGAGTAAGTGCTTACTTTATAGTGATTTCATTTTATGTATAGATGCGTTACTGTCTATTGTATCCAACCAGCCATAACCCCTTTTTCCCCACTTCTGGTACATGGGGTCGGGGTGTCACATTGAGTGACAATATATCTACTGTATAACAGTATGAAATCCTACTCTTTCCACTAATCAGAAATTGGCATCTCTTACAGGAGGTGGGATATATTGGCCTTTTGTATTTAGAAAACACTTGGGAACTGACACTTCTGGCTTGAAACGCTGTACAAAAAGTATTCATTTGGTTAATTAAAATAGACATCTGCAAGCATACTGAACTTAGTGATGCCTTTTCACTGTTTCAAAGTTCTGGTTAGGTAGCACAGGGAAGCCTGACTGAAGAAATAATTTTTACTCTAAACAATAAAACTACATAATAGGATGTTATCAAAAGTCATCCCAGCTTGCTACTGATGAAGAAGATATGACACTGCATCAGGTTCCATGTACCACTGACAAATATCCGAATTTTTCCCTAATGGATTAGCTTAAAATACCATTCAACTGCAACTAGGAAATAATCTTTCAGTTAATTGAAGGGCATCTAAAATCAATCCAGATTCCACTCCACAAAGGGGGAGCCAACACTAATCCTGGGAACTATTGCCCTATTAGCTTGATGAGCCTGGTCTGCAAGGCCATGGAACGTATCATCATGGAACTCATAATCAAAGACATTGGTAACCTCCAAACTCTGGACCCCACCCAGTTCAGGTTTGTGAAAGGCAGATCATGCCTTCTGAACCTGATCGACTTCTTTGAGGCAGTCACCAAAGACATAGACGAGGGTAAGGTGGTTCACACAGCCTATCTTGACCTCTCCAAGGCTTTCAACACCATCCCCCATGCTGGAATTATAGCTAAACTCACTAAACTAGGTATAAATCCCTATGTCACAAGATGGGTTGCCAACTGGCTCACTGACAGAACCCACACTGTAAAAGTTGTAGACTCCAGATCTGACTTCAAACCAGTGACAAGTGGAGTACCACAGGGTTCAGTCCTGGAACCTCTCCTTTTTGGTATCTACTTCTCTGAAGTACAGGCTAACACAGAAGGCCTCTGGCTAACAGCAAACTAGGAGCCATAGTCTAGTCCCCAAATGATGTGGACATCCTACAGAAGGGCCTGACTGAGACAGATGCCTGGTGTCAGAGGCATGGCCTCAAGCCCAATGCCAAAAAGTGCATTGTCATCCCCTTTGGTAAAAACTCTGTACCCATGAACTACCACATAAATGGCAGTATATTTAATGCCGAATATGTGATGAGACCTTGGGACCCAGGTAAACAGTAGTCTCTCCTTTGTTAATCACATTGCCACAGTAGTCAGGAAATCCTTCTATGTGGCACACCTTATCACAAAAGGGTTCTCATCCAGGAAAAAAGAGGTCATTGTTCCCTCTACTCGGCACTCATTATACCCATTATAGAGTACAATGCCCCTTTTGGAATGTACCTCACAAGACATCTGCAGCAACTGGAAAGGCCACAGAAGTATCTGACAAAGAGGATTACTGGCCTCAAACAGATGCCCTACACTGACCATCTCAAAAAACTCCAGCTTTACTCTGTAGCATATCGCTTACTCTGAGGTGATCTCTGCCTAACATATAAAGCTATGTCAAACCCAGAGCTGTTGGGCATGCTACACCTGAAGAAATCCCAATCCCTCTGAGCTACACACTCTAGAGACATAAACTTTGTCACCACAATAAACAGGACATGCTGGAGGGATAGATTACTGTCCCAGAGACTTCCTATACTCTGGAACAAGCTACCCATCTATGTCAAGCAAAATTCCTCAATAGCACTCTTCAAGAAAAATCTTGATGGGTGGATGGGAAATAGGAAATACACTCCGGGGATCACTTCTGTGGCTCTGCTCAACAGGGGCACAGGAAATTAACTTTCTTGGGTGGCATAAGCCAGGAACTTTGTTGGCTAGGCTTACTTAGGCCCTTGGGCCAATAGCCTAGTACCTACCTATGAACCTATGAACATACCGCTGGTAAATCACCAGATCTTACCCTAATGGACTAGATTAAAATAATCCCTGAATTTAAGTAGGAAATAATATTTCAGTTGATACAATAAATTCAAATATTACAACACATCAAACACTATAGCAAAATTAAAAGATATTACTGGGATTTTTGTGTACCTTAGTTTTTGCAACTAATTTTATTAGTGTAGGTACTACAGAAAAAAACTAATAACTTCAGTTTATTGCTTATTTACCCTTCTACAACTATACAAACTCACATTATTTTATTAAAAATAAATAAATAACATCCATTTGTAGATATGCTTCTTTAATACAGCAAATACTTAGTAACATTATGGTTTCTCTAATACATGATCACATGTTAATGCTTAGTGTATGTTCCACCTGTGTGGCAGCTTGCATTAAAAAGACCCTACTGTTACTGTAATTAGCATGGAGATATAGTAGCTTATACACTGATTTAGGTAGGCAGGCATTATGGGATCAGCATTTTATGATGTCATGACAGAAGTTTTCAGTTTCAAGAAAATTTTCAGGAGCTTTATCAACAAAATTTAATGCAAAAACCACAGTTTTGCATCAAATTTTTACAGATTTTGTATTGTATATGGTAAGTGTGTTACATCCATCTCTAAGTTTCATTATTTGCACTTGCTATAGAAAGTGCAGCAGTACACTTTAAGTAAATTAAAGCACTGATTTTTAAACCCTATCATGAAATATCCGAACAAGAAAATTTACAATAGCACTCTGTGCATCCATTATCATTAGCTGCACATCTGGGAATTATACGAAAGACTGCTTGTTGTAGTCTCTATCAATGCATTGACCCCATTTTAAAATTTAACAAATCTTTCTATCTGACACTAGTATGAGCAGAAAATAGAAGAAAATAAAGATATGTTTTCTAAAAAGCCAAATTCTATGCAATCCTTTATTTCTATTAATACTGAAATATTCAACATTTCTAAGTTCTGCTAAATTGCAGAAACACTGGGGAAAAAACATGCATTGAGTATAAACTCTGTTCCTTTTAGTGAGACATGGTATTTATGTTTTTTTTTTTATTTTAATAATTTAGTGCATGTGTGTGCGAGTGTGTGTGTGTGTGTGTGTGTGTGTGTGTGTGTGTGTGTGTGTGTGTGTGTGTGTGTGTGTGTCTGTGTCTGCATGTGGACTGAAAAAAAGGACTTATTACAGCCATAATGTAGGCCAGATGGACAAGGTAGATATATAGGTCATATTCCAAAAGTATCAGGATAGAGTAACTGAGAATCTCCATTATCTAGCAAGGCTACGTTGATTCCAAATTACATTCCATGCCCTGGGTATGATATCATACAGGAGCTGCAGGAATCCAAATTACAAACCCTCCCTTGGGTATGATGTCATATAGGAGGGGCAGGGTATACCCTACACACTAATGCACAATGCCAAGTTACTTAATGCACTGGAGTTATGCCATACCAGGAAGAGGAAATGAGATTCTGAAACATTCTACACCAATGAATGTCATTACTTCTTTATCACGTAGTCCGATCCCTACCAAGGACCTGGCAGACTTGTTGAGTCCACCTGATGCTGTCTGGTACCACATTGCTACCAGTACTGCAGGCATTCAGCCTGCCTGTAGAACTGGTTCTAAAATACAGGTGGAAATGTATGTCCCAGAGGCAGCATTGTATGGCAACGCCACTTTTATGACAGACATCAGAAAACATAGGTACCATGGTTTTTATGCATGCATTCTCACCATCCTAACAATGGGATGTGCATGCAGCCAGCCAGGCTTATTTACAAATGTAGGAAATCTTCAGCCTTGAGTTGTCTCCACTTTATTTTATTTTATTGTATTTTTAATTTGTTAACTGGGGTAACTGCGCTGACTCCACTGGACCAATTTCAGTCTAAGCCCAGGGTAAGTACAACAGATACAGGATATTACATAAAGAGTGGTTGACAAAATGCAGTATACGCATTACTTTAAACAATGTGAATATCAGAGTTGGCTTGTGTTTATAAAGGCAATAGATAGATGACATCATATACAGAGTGACTGATGAAACACATTATATACAATATGCATCTGAATAATATACATTGGTCAAACTCTGATAATGGAGAGGAAAGTATACACCTTCCGCAGCATGAGAGTCTCATTTCTTAGCCATTTAGTTGTACCTTTCTGTCATTCCTCTAGTATCCATATTCCGTAATTATATGTGTGTCACTGAAGAGGAAGAAAAGGGCAAAATGTATCAGCCGCTGGAACAAAACCACCCAAGTCACTGGAGTCAGCAGTAAATACTACCAGAATGTTGCAAAAAAGAATATTCCAGAAGAGTGAGACAAATAACCACTAACTCAATAGGCACTAGCAGTTAGCAACAGAGACTACAAGTGTCTAGCCCTTTTTGTATGTGTGTTAATAGTTGTATGGATGCCACTGTGCCACACAGAAGATGTTATTTTAACAGGTTCTGTATGATGTGCAACTAGTCACTGCCCTCTAGGCTTTCTTGTAAAATAACATAACTTCTGTGCTAATCAAATTAGTATGTTTTTACTTTAATGTATTATAGAGCAGTTTATAACTTAATGGCTGCAGAAAATGCATTGATTTTTCCTATATTTTTATGAATTATAAAGTTTTTTACTTAAAGTGCATGATTAATATTTTAACTTTAACACAATAAATGGATAAACTGCAAATCTGCAAATAGTACTTACTGTGGAAAAATGTTCGCTGTCACCACGATGCTAGAACACATTAGTCACATCTGAGAACATCATGTATCTGAAGTTAAATCACAGCTATAAAACAATGGTTATTTTACTATAATGAAGATCTATGAGGAAGGCAGGTGCTGGGAAGTGGTTTGCAATGCTGACTGTTACACAGCATGTTTTTCAGTACACTTTCTTCTGGTTAATAAAATAATAGAAGGTCATACATAAAAGTTAAGGAATATAGTATATCACCTGACTATATGACTGGCAGATACAGCCATAGTCAGAATCAAGACTGTATACAAATGAAGTATCATTTTAAAAGCCTCCGCTGTGCAATCACACTAACTTCCCTAACAGACTGCCAGTGTTACAGTTTATCTTGCAAATCAGATAATTAGACAATTTAAAAAAGATGAATATAAGGGTTAAAAACTACTACCATTAACAATGAAGCAAATGTCCATGTGGACTCCTAAGCAGTTTAACAGATAAAACATTTTTTCTGATAAGGGCAGATAAGAGTACACGTGGGTCCTCTGCTTCTGAATGAACTTTTGCATTTTTAGCTATTTATGTTCTTCCAACAGTCTGTAGTAAAATGCATGAGAAATGGAGTTTTTAATTAGAAGTTTTGAATTTTTGTTAGTCTGTGATCAATACTCATACATTTTTAGTACAAGAGGATTATGTGTCTTTGAATTTGAATAAATCAATAAAAGTTTACTTAAAGGAACAATTATAATTATTTTTTAAGTTTCTCAAACTTGCAAAGATTGCCATTTCACAATTATGAGCATAAAATGAATATCAAGAATAAATGCATTTCATTGGCAAAAGGAAGACAGGTAGCACACTTGCCTTCGGTGCAGAAAGCTTTTAGTGTTATTCCCACACCAGGTAGATCAATTGCTGACACTGCACTGCAGAAAAGAGGGGGGGGGGTACTTCACTCCTGAGTGTGCTGTCCTTGAGATAAGATCTTAAACTGAGGCCTCATCTGCTTCTCTTGGAGATAACTGAGATGTCTGTAAAAGATACCATGGCACCTATTGAAAACAGTGGGTGTATATTACATTATTGAAAAGCCATTATATCAAATGGCTTTTCATCGACCAGTAAAAGTCAAACTGTTATAATAAAAAACACCTGAATGAGCGAATTCTTTCCCTGGGAAAGAAAATGCTTGACCATCCTTGTGAGTTTGCCCTTTTTCCCACTGTAGTGCGTTCTCGGAGTTGGTATATTTAGTAAGGCGGGGTGTGGAGGAGGGAAGCCCCCCAATCTGTTATGTTTAAAGTAGTGTGTAGTTCATGGTACGCCTAGTGATTTCTTTCCCAGGGAAAGAATTCGCTCATTCAGGTTTTCGCTATTATAAGAGTTCGACTTTTACTGGTTGATAAAAAGCCATTCGATATAATGGCTTTTCGATAATGTAATATACACCTGTAAAGAGTAGGGGAAGTTGGTCAAATTTCCATTTGTAGAATAAATGCCACCTTGAGTCTCGAAAAGAAGCTAACTTAGGATAACATAAAAATGTGACCATGCAAAAATTTCTTGGGCATGAGCAGTACAGTGCATCACTGCTTAGGAATATCTGTTTCAGGGTATGTAATATATTTCTGACCTCCAGCTGACATGTGTGTGTGTGGGGGGAGGGTTGTGCATGTTCTCCCACTGCGAGTGTGCTTGTTGATTCTGGTTTTCTTCCACATTGTAAAACCACATTTGTCTGATTGTCTATTTCAAACTGTTTATAGGTATTGCTCTAAATGTTGCCACTGTGGCCTGGATTACCTACTGTTGATATGCTATTTGGGTGAGAGGTGATTTTTTTCTTTTCTATAAACTTTTTGCTAGACCTTTCATCTGAAATGGTGTCACAGTGCAGTTACCAAGACCCATCTAGAAACTACTAAGCCTGAAATGCAGCAGATATATCAACAATTACACATCATCTGTGGTCTAATTCGCATGGCCTAGTGATGTGTTATATATGTGTAATATCTTGTATTGTATGGAGAGGGATATATTTCTTGATGAGTGATCAGTGGAAACAACTTGGAATTTCAATTTCACTCAAATGATTATATGATCGTGACAGCAATTTTTCCATGAGATCATACCTGAAGTATTATTACAGAATACACAAATGGAAATTTCAGACAACCAATCAAGTGTCAGAAAGAAGCATGGGGTGTCCAGTCTTATCTTTTACCATCATCATCTGCTCTGCCTGATTCCCCAGCCACCATTGGGAAGAGTCTGGGTGATGCAGCACTATAGTGGCAGGAAGAAGCTTAGGGTGACAGTTCTTTACCTACATCTATGGGAATCTGCTGTGTCTGACTCCCCCCACCAGCAGAGGGAAGTGTCTGTGCCTGTACTACCACAGTGCCATGAAGAAATTTGGGGATAACCAATTTCTACTTCCACTCTCCAGATCTACTGTGCAGGACTCCACCCACCACCAACAGGAAGTGTTTGTGCCATGTAAAACTACAGTGTCAGGAAGAATCTTGGGGATGACCTAGCTTTACTACTACCTTCAGCATTTGCTGGGCCAGACACCCCCCACCACTTATGGCAGTGGTTTGTGCCTTGTAGTACCACAGGCAAACCCACACACAAGTATTTATCTGCTACACTTGTATCCCTACTAAAACATTTTGGTGGTGTAAAGTGCCTACTGTTAGCTTGCTACTGTAACTTATATGTTTAATTGTCTTACAATACTTTCAGCTGACCTACTGTTGACCTCTTTGTTTTTTCCTTGTTGTGTTCTCAAGGTACTTTACATTGCCTAACTCCCTTCCCTCCCCCACTACAGACCAGCAAATTTGCTGACTTTATTACCAGCTTTTTGGTAAACTGTTTATGGGCCTTTTGTTTTCACACTGAGGAGGAGTTCCTAGCATTATTTATGTATGTCCCTTTATATTTAAAAATGTTACTATGTGTATCATTTGTTTACCTTTCACTGCTAAACTGCCCATTCTCACTACTTCTGAGCATCCATAGGCTGAGTGGCTCCACAGAGCTGGTAAAAGCATCTCAGCCCACACTTTGAGCAACATGATCTATTATGCTAGTTTTGTGCTAACCAGATTCTCTAATCTTACGACTGATCCACATTCTTCATGGACTACTGCCCACTCACATCCTTTTTTCCCCGCAGAACAAGTCTATATCCCTCATAATAAAAACAAACTAAAAACCAGTCCACAAATCCAAACGAATAAGTAATGAGAAGAATGAAGACCTAGCAGCAAAATGAGATTTAATAAAACAAAATCCAAAGGCACCAAGTAGCAGACGTTCTACCGACACCAAGTAACAAATGTGATTGACCTAGGTTTCGTCCTTATGCCAAGACTTCTTCAGAACAGCATGTAAAATTCACAACCCCACATAAATACCCTTTCATATCATCCTATTACCAATTAATCAATTATACAATCATAAATTAAAAGAGACACTGCAAAACAAAAACATAAACCTAAAAATATGTACTATACTAAAAAACTTGGTCTAATTAAAAATGAAGTTGTATCAAATATACAAATTCCTAATAAAATGTGTAAATAAACAATGAATACACTATGTTATGAATATTTATTTAATCATACATTTAATTCCTACCTAAAATGTGCTTCAACTTCAATAAGGGCATTATAGTAACATAATCATTTATACCAGGATAATTTTGTGCATCCAGTCTTAGTTGCCATTTCAGTTCACATATGTCCATATGGACATCCAATATCCTACCTTGTATATCGCCCTTAATATGTTGTATCACAAAAAATTGAAATGATGACCAGTGTTACCAACAATATGCCTTGCTAAAGCATTTGTGAGCTTACAATGCTTGATACCTAAAATAAGCTACCTAATTCTCTTTCTAAAATACCTAGATGTTTTTCCTATATAAAATACTGGGCCCACCTGACACTTGGCCAGATATACCACATTTTGGACATAACAATCAAAATTACCTAAAATGGGTATGTAATGATTGTTAACCATAATATGCCTGTCCGTAGGCAAAATATACTGACAGGTGGAACATCTCCCACATTTGAAGTTACCTGCCTTCCTACCATTTAATGATTGTTTAGGAAGAGGACATTTTTCAAATATGTTCTTCAAAGACTGATCCTTTTTAAATACAAACTTAGGTGCACCCCCAATCTTTGTTCCCACATTTTTGTCCAATTGTAAAATGCCCCAGTTTTTCTTGACCATCCATACCATCCAATCAGCATCCTGATTAAAGGTGGTAGTAAATAATAATGAAGTAGAAACTAATTTATTATTAACGATACTATCTATTGCATTGCCCACTGTCTCTTGATTCACTCTATTGTCAAAATTAAGAATAGATTTATATATAACTTTCTCCCTTTTATTTTTAATTTCATTTAAAACCCCCATACATAAATCATTAGGGTAACCTCTGTTTTGAAACAACCTAGCCATATAATTGATTTCATCCAAAAAATCCTGATAGTCACTGATCATCCTGGCCGCTCTTACCATTTGCCCCTTAACAATAGCTCTTTTTTTGATGTCAAGGGTGCCATCTATTGTATTGGAGATACGAATTGGAGAAAGTAGACTTTCTATAAGTATTGGATCTTATGCATTTATTAATTCTATCCACAGTTATTTTAACATCCAAATATGTAATGGTTTCGAAATTAAATTCATATGTAAACTTAAGGAACCCTACCGTATTGTTACTATATCTGATGAAGGCATCAAGTACCTCCAATTCATCCTCCCAGGCAATAAATATGTCGTTCAAATATTGAGTGTATAGTTTGATATATTTATTGTAATCACTAGTAAAAACATATCTTTGCTCCCAGTAGGACATAATATAGCTGGCATATATGGGGGCACAAGCAGCCCCCATAGCCACTCCAGTTAATTGCTTAAAAAATGTCCTTCACAGAATAAAAAAAATGTTATTCAATACTGCCACCATTAACATAGCATAAACGTTAATTTGATCTTGGTCAAATCTGCCTGTTTCTGTCAACTGATGTTCTAACCAAGATAATCCTACATCATGGGGAATAACTGTAAATAAATTACAAATGTCGATGGTAAGAAGAATGGTATTGCTATTAATATTCAAAGCTTTTAACCTATCCAAAAAATTCCAACAGTCTTTTGTAATGTAAGCAAAAGTGCTTAAACCTTGTTTCATATGATAATCTAAAAACTGACCAATGAAACATGTTTTGTTTCTCTTGCCATCAACAATAGGTCTAAACTTAACGTTGTCTAACCCTTTATGAATTTTGGGTATCCCAAAGACACCGCTAACCATTGGATTAGGATTCCACATGAATTAGTATTCCATTTCTGTTAACTGACTCTGAAAAAGCATGTCGTCTAACATGAGGTCCAACTTCTGATAGGCAATGTTAATTTAATTTATACTATTTTCAGTGTAATTATCCTCCATAAGCATAGCCATCATGATATTAATATAATTGTTGTTTTCAACAATCACCACCCCATTATCTTTATCAGGTTTCATTATACGAATATTATCACATTTTGTTAACTCATTCAACAATTGCCTTTCATCATGTGTCATATTCGTGTAAATGTGTTTCCTATGGTCTTTAAAATGTTCCCTAATATCCAATTCACAAACTTTCTCAAAGATAGCAATCATATGATTCATTGGAGGGTTAAATTTACTATGTTTGGGCAATTTCCTTTGCTCACTTAGTACCTCCACATTAGTAAAGTGCATCCTTAGATTAATTTTTTGAACAGTTTTAAATTTATTAATGTGTCTACCAAATTGCCTTTCCTGCAGGGTACAACAGTAAATCCTTTAGAGAATAAATTAACATGCCCAGTAGTGAATTCATAATTAGAATAAATATATAATTTTAAATCCTTTCATTGTCCTCCATAATTGAGAGTTTACTCAAGACATTAACCTGTAAACCCCATTAACCTGTAAACCTCAACAGCACAACACAGAGTCTTTGACTAAGTATAAGAAACACAGGGCTGTTATACTCAGCTGATGTCCATTATCATTAGGGTCATTGCAAAAAAATATTGCAAACAACAAACTAAAACAATAAGTGAGAAGGTCACTGAAAAAACAATCAGTAAAAACAAAATGAAAATTCCAGCAAAGCTAGAACCTCCACTGAGTGACCTCCCAAAACTCCTGTATCAGAGGCACATGGGATATATGCAAACAAGGCCGAAATATGCATATCCACAGCTAGTGGGGTTTGGCTTTATTGGCCTGAAATTGTCCATTAAAATGACAAAACAAGTCATTGACATTCAGAATTGCCAATTAGCTAAAACACCTTATGTTCATAAGGATCATTTGCATATATCCCATGTACCTCTGATACAGGAGGTTTAGGAGGTCACTCAGTGGAGGTTCTAGCTTTGCTGGAGTTTTCATTTAGTTTTTACTGATTGTTTTTTCAGTGACCTTCTCACTTATTGGTTTAGCTTGTTGTTTGGGATATTTTTTCAATGACCCCAATGATAATGGACATCAGCTGGGTATAACAGCCCTGTGTTTCTTATGCTTAGTCAAATATTCTGTTTGTGCTGTGCTGATGAGGTCATAACAAGGTCAAAATATGCATATCCACAGTTAGTGGGGTTTGGCTTTATTGGCCTGAAATTGTCCATTAAAATGACAAAACAAGTCATTGACATTCAGAATTGCTAATTAGCTAAAACACCCGATGTTCATAAGGATCAGTTGCATATATCCCATGTGCCTCTGATACAGGAGGTTTGGGAGGTCACTCAGTGGAGGTTCTAGCTTTGCTGGAGTTTTCATTTTGATTTTACTAAAGGAGAATGAAGGAACATCCCCCACTATCCTCTTCATAGTATTGTCACTGGTTGATCTCCAGTTATTCTTTATAATGTCATAAACATAATAAATATCACAGTTTTTACCTTCATTAAATTACGCTTTATGCTCTATGCCATGGTGGTAGTGATACTTTTTATAAAGTGTTTGCTATTTTTGTTGCAGTACCTACCTTTAGTAGCCATGTTTTTACTACTGTTTGTTGTTTTATATGTTTTGAGTAAATGGCTACACATGGTCGAAGGCATTGATACAAACAATGTTAAACTGGATTATCATCTGAATAAAAAGAGTACAATCAATATAACAATGAGGACTGTGACTAGATTTGGGACAAACCCGCTGCTGCTTTTAAATCTGAATGGACACACTGGAGTGATGGAGAAGGGGAACAAAATTAATATGGAAGCTTTTATGCCGGCATACAGGGCCTTTGAGAACTTGTTATATAAACTGAAAAAATTATAGTGGCAATGCCTTCATATGGAGGTGTGTCTCCACCACAAGGTAATTCCTAGAGCCCTAATGGTACCAGTTATGTCTACATATGGAAATGCATATCCTGAGTTATTAAAGAAGTGGCAGCTTTTAAATTTAGAGCTTAGTTTTAATTGCATCAAGCTGCTAATAGAACATTCTGAGCCTGTAGAACAAGACTTAAAAAAGGTGTTTGAAATTTATTTATTTTATTATTTATTTATTTGACATTTGTTGACAGGATAGTCTGACTGAGCAGAAACCCTTTTTCAGTGGAGGCCTGGGAAGAAAAGCTCCACAGTAAAAATAACCAAAAAGTCTTATACAATAAGATAGCTCCAACAGTAAAAGTAAGCAAAAAGTCTTATACAATGAGATAGGTACAGCATTTAGTGTACAATAAAACAAGCTAACAAGTTTATCAGAAGTCAAATATTAAGATGAACAATGAGTTCAGAGGAATAAATGGTGCAGAATGGGACAATATTCAGAAATTTGTATAGGAGTAAAGTAAATATTACATGTAATTATGCACAGAAAGTTCTGAGGAAGAGGTGCTGGTATCATAAGAAGTGTAAACATAGTCAGTTCTAAGCAGATTTAAGTATGATTAGAGTTAAGATAAATTGTGCTAGACACAGAGAGACCTAGGGTTGCTGAGGGTTTGATTCTATGTAATAGAATGCAACTTGTCATTGCTGTTAATAGTTGGGAAAGGGAGGAGATAGTGTGGTTAGTGAGGGAGAGTTCAAGTAGGATGATTGCAGTACCACGACCAAGCACTATTGAGGTAAAGTTTGAGAGTTTTCTTGAATTTAAGAGTGCAGGTTATATTTCTTCTAGTCAGGGAAAGCTTGTTCCAGGAAAGAGCAGGCCAGTAGCTTTAAATATTCTGTCCAGGATATTTTTTAGGCTTGTGAAACTATAAGAGGTATTGATCAGAGCTACTGAGAGAACAAGGGGATTTATAGACAGAGACAAGTGTGGAGATACTAGGGCAGAACGAAGCCTTGTTCAAAATATAATGGGTAATGAGTAGTTGAGTAAGTAAGAGATGGTTTGGGAACTGTAGCCAACTGAGTGTTTAGAGAGCCTGACTGTAGCGAGATCTGAAAGGGAGACTGGCTGCAAATCTAGTAACTTTGTTCTAGGTGGTTTCCAGTTTAGAAAATAGTGAGGTCTGAAGGTTGGTTAGAATTTGGGAGCTGTAGAAGAGATTGGGAAGGAGGTAGGCTTGGACAAGAGAGATCTGAGAGCTGGGTGTGAGGAAGCTTTTGTTTCTGCACAATAGGCTGAGCTTCTGATGGGTTTTCTTGATACTGTTGAGTACATGGAGGTCAAATTTAAGTTGGTCATCTATTATTGCTTCAAGGAGCTTGGTGTGGGTATCAGGTAATATAGTAGTGTTATTTAGGGGGGAGATGTAAAAGAGGATTTAAGATGGTAAAGAGATTTAGGAAGGAATAGAAAACGTTTGGTCTTTTAGGGTTTATTATGAGGTGGTGGTTAGTAAACCATGTTTTGGTGAGATTAAAGGATGTTTGAGTAAGATTTAGCAGGTCAGAGGGGTTGTCACCAATTGAAATGACAGTAGAATCATCTGCATACTGTATGAGGAAAGACTGACGGCAGGATGTGTGGAGTTGGTTGGTGAATATGTTGAAAATGAGAGGGGCTAAGATAGAGCCTTGGGAAACTCTCGTTTTGATGGGGATAAAAGGAGATAAAGCAGAGAGCCATTTAACAGATTGTTGTCTGTCTGAGAGGTAGCTGTTGAACCAAGAAATGTTGCAGGAGAGAGGTTGAGTTGGGAGAGTTTGGAGAGGAGAATGGGATGAGAAACAGTGTCAAAGGCTTTAGAAAGATATGAAAAAAGGCAGGATACTAGTTTGTTATTGTCTCTTGCTTGGGAGATGAGATTTGTAAAGGACAGAAGTCCAGTAGTGGTGCTGTGATAGGAGTGGAATCCATGTTGAGTAGGGGTAATCAGGTTTTCTTGAGTGAGGTAAGCAGTGATTTGTTTTTGTACATAATGCTTGAGAATTTTGGAGAGAGGGGAGAGTACAGCAATGGGTCGATAGTTGGAGAGGTTGACAGAATTACCACCTTTGTGGATGGGTATGGTGTGAATTTTTTTCCAGAAGGTGAGGACAGTGGATTCACTGATTGAGCAGTTAATGAGGATGGAGACTGGATAAGCTATGGCATTAGCAGTGACCTTTAGGTAGAGAGATGGCAGATTGTCAGTGGAAGGGGAGCAGGGTTTAAGTTTGAGAAGAAGTTTTTAATGCAGCTGGTTGGAACAGGATTTAGAGAGAAAGGGATATTTTGTTGTAGAGGGAAGGTTGGAGGTGTGAGGTGAGATAGGTGGGAGTATTACATGAGTTTGCTGATGGTGTCTACAAAGTATGTGTTGAACATGGATGCGGTTTCTTAGGTGAGTGACTGTAGGATGGGTTTGGAGTTGAGGGGTTTCCTGGGTAGAGAATTTGATTAACAGATGTTCCAGAATTTTTTCGGGTTTTGGGGTCCTTTAGTTTGGGGTGCAAGGTAGAAGTTCTTTTTTCAATGTTTATGTGCTTTTGGTTAGGTTACAGAGTTCCCTAAATTTTTCATAGTGTGTGGGAGATTTGGTCTTGGCACAGAGTTTCCAGGCTGACTCTCTGTTCTCAGACAGCGAGTTGATTTGTTGAGCCAGGGGGAGCAGATTGATTTGACTCTAATGGTGTGGAGAGGGGAGAGGGAGTTCAGTGTACTTAGAAAGATGGAATTAATTTGGAGAACAGCTTCATCTAGAGGTAGTGACAGGAGGAAGGACCAGTTAATAGCTGAGAGAGAACTGCCAAGTGTATCGGGGTTAAAGTTTGTTAACTTATGACACTCTAAATTTATGAGACGTTGTGGGGTGGGGAGAGTACCTTAGGATGAGTATGGCGGAGTGGTCACTAATGGAATTGGGAGGGATATGGGGTGGTGCTAGAGGTTAAGTTTGGAAACAAGAATCCAGTCAAGTAAAGATGTTGTATTAGTTAGTTTATGAAGAAAAGTAGGAGTGGAGATTGGGCTGTATATAGCCATATAACTTAATGCAGGTGGTAGGGGAACTGGAGGAGAGGGGAAGCCAGTTGATATTGACACTTCCCAGTATTATTATTTCATTAGTTATGTCTGACATCTAGTGAGGAATCTGCTCTAGTAAAGGTATGCTTTCCTCAGAAGGTATGCAGATGGCAGCTTCTGATTGTTAAGTTTGCAGTTGGTGATTATGAGTTCAGCTGGGTGAAAAGTGGGGGTTGTATTTAGGAGATAAGGATAGGAGGTCAGAGTACATTATGGCAACACCTCCACCTTTTTTGTGAGGTCGATCAATGTGTAGTATATTATAGCCAGGGGGGAAATTCATTATCAATATTATGTGGCTTGATCCATGTTTCAGATGCAGCTACAATGTATGGGGAGTGTTGGGCTGTCCAGGAATGTAATTCATTTATTTTATTAAGGATGCTGCAAAAGTTGATAGAGTAGAGGAGAGGTGCATGGGACTTGGGTTAGGAAGGTGTAAGTTGGGTTTTGTAGAAGTAGTAGCAGTAGTGGAGTAAGAAAGAGGGCTGGGATTAGGATGGATGTCATCGGACAGTAGAAGGATGCTACAGGGAGGGAGGATAAGTGATTTAAAGGGTAAGAGGGAGAGAAGTTTTTGTTTGGTTTTGTGATGTGGAGAGATCATAGGAGGCTGTAAAATTTTGGGGAGAGTCATCACTGTACAATGGAAGAGTGCATGCAAGATACTTGAGGAGTAATGTTTTTGTTGTGAGTGAGGTAGAGTGAAGAGATGGGTGAATAAGGGTGCATGTTGAGCTGATAGTGATAGGAGGTGAAGTTGGAAAGAAGTAGATAAAGAAAGGATTAGAGGAGGAGTAGGAGCATAGTTGATGGTTTTGGACAGTATATGAGGGGAGGGGATGTGTAATAGTCAGTGTCAGAGAGGTGGGGGTAAGAGACACTGAAGTTGGATCTGATAGATTCAGCATAACTGGAAGGGGAGTTTTGCAGAGAGGTAGGACTTGGTATTGTTAACTATAAAGGAAATCAATGCAGGGGTGTATGGGAATGGGGGTAGGGTAGGGGTGCAGAGTGAGCCCGAGTGTAGCAAGGGTGAATGGAGCAGGGTTACACTGAGTAGGAAGAGCTCCAAAAAATAAAAAAAAGAAAAACAATCAGTAAGATGAGAAGTGAAAAGAGAAGTAGGTTGAATTCAGGAGAGAAGGGACTTATATGAATAGGGGAAATCGAAGTAAATATAGTAGTTCAATAACAGTCAGTAGTCTTTGGTTCGAGAAGCAAGAAATTTGGGTGAGGAGTGAGGGGGAGAAACACTACAGAAAGTAGACCTGTATGACTCTGGTAGTTCTGTAGTTTAGAGCAAGGAGTGAGTTAAGGCCCAGCAGGTTATAAAACAGACTATTGTAAGAAGATGGGGGGGCAAGTTCTGATGGTAAAGGTACAATTTATAATATATAGTTAAGAAGTTAAAATGAGGTAGAATTGTGTAGATATATTTTGCTTCACTTGGGTGGCTTGAGGTAAGTGGAGGGATGTCAGGTGGCCTAGAAAATATTTTGGGTTCTGCAGTGGCTTGTTTCCACTCTGCTGGTCAGAGTATTGAGATTGCAAGGCATTTGGAGTGAGGTAGGCTGGCAGATAGGTGTAAAGTCTGCAAAATATAAAAAAATGTAGGTTAGATGCGCAGAATAGGGTGGGTCAAGAATAAGAGTATGGAGAAATAAGGAAGGTAGATATATTTGTAAAGAGAATGCCAGGAGATGTAGGCAGAGTTGATTGTAAAGAGAAAGGTAGGAGGGATAGAAGCAGCAATATAGTATCCTAAAGTACAAATAGATACTTTGTATCCTAATATATTTGTATGAATCACAATATATCTGTATGTTAAGTAAAAACAGTTAGACAGTATCTCTACGTATCTGGCAACAAAGACACAATAATTTAGCAGTACCATTCAGGCACAGTCAGCAGTAATTCAGTTTCAGGGCAATGGCATTAGGGTGTAAACAATTATAGCTTTTGTTACAAAATATGAAAATTAGGTAAAATCAGTGAATGCAGCTACAATTAGGAGATAGAGCCTAGCTCAATCTTTAAGGGACTATACAGAATGCAAGGCTACTAGTGCAACTCTTCACTGAGTGGTTGAGAATAACAGAAGTTTGTTTGCTCATTGGAGTACAGTAGACAGTAGCATGTTGATAGCTAGTGCAGTAGAGCAAGCTGAACTGCAAACGCAGGTTGTTCAGGAAGCATAGTTACAGCCAGCGAACAAATGCCAATTAACGTATTCCCTGGAATTTAGTTATGGCTTTAGTTCTTATAAGCCTGGGTACACTGCTAAGAGCATGCACTTTTTATGGCCAAAACACAGCTTGACAAGTCTTTGTACACTATACGTTATGGTATTCTGAATTAAGCAAATTGTAGTTTGTGGCAAAGGATAGCTTAACGTGGTTGTGCTAAACAGCTCACCAGGCACCAGTTGAAAACTATGATCCAGGCAATAGGGAGTGCTGCTAAGGGCAGTGAACTATAGGTGGCAAAGACTAATACAAGACTGCATACAAAAACAATAGTCCAAATTAATGGTATTGTGGGATGGTGGACATAAAATAGTCATGCAACCCGGCAGAGATCTTTTTGGCAGGAGATGCGCCCACAGTACATGAAACCTAAAAAGTGGAATGCTAGTATGTGAGTAAGGGCCAAGAGCCACCGGTTTCAGAGTACTTGCAGATTAGCACTGTAGTTCCTGGGTGGGAGGTAAACAGGGAAGTACACTCAGTTAGCAGTTGCCACTAGCTACAGAATCCATACAACATTTAACTGAATCATGGACCAGCAAATACAGAGGTTGATAACAACTACAGGCAAGCAGTATGCAGTATAGGTAGGTAATAACCAAAGAAGACACTCAACAGTAGTAATTACACACCATAGAGTCAAATTATCAAACAGCAGACAGGATGGCAGCACTCGGAAAACCAGTCAGTTTTGGAACAATAATAAGGGGCTCCAGTATATAGGCTAAGCATGGGTACATCAGGTAGGAGAAGTAACAGACTTTACCTTAATTCTTTAAATTATGTCACAATGGCTAGTCAGAGGTTAACCAGAGAGGTTGAACCACCAGAAATGCTGTTGATGGGTCAGCTGACAGAAAGGAAGGAAAGACAGGATGCTAAAAGTTGAGAAGGGAATTTAAATGACACAGAGGATTATGGGAGAGTGGGTGTGCATGGTAAAAGGAGGACAGAAATTTGAGAGACCAGACTGGGGCTACACCAAGTAGGAAGAGCTCCAAAAAAAGTAAGATGAGAAGTGAAAAGAGAAGTAGAAATAGGCTGAATTCAGGAAAAATTCAACAAAAAGAGATAAAAAGTAAGTTTGTGAAAAACATGTTTATTGATAAATTAGAAGAACTATATTCTAACATCTCAGTCTTTGATTTGAGGCTGGGACATATTAAAGCTAAAAAGCTAGCAAGAGAATTTTCAGATTTTAAAAATGGTAGAATTTTTACATAGCACAGACACATCTAATAACACTAAACCTAATGAGAATTTTTGTATTAATAATAAAATAATAACTGTGACAAATGATGCTGAATTGTCAATAGATAAACGGCATCCAACTACACAAAATGTACCATCAAGTAGCATGACTGATACCAATAAAAGAGCATATATGGAGAAACGAGGAACATCACCAGCATCAGTATCTAAACAGACAGATGTTAGTCAAGGGGTCATGCGCAAAAATAATCATTTTACCCTTGTTTTTCTGACTCTCTGCCTGCCCATGAAACATCCTAAGATATACAGGGGGAATCGATCATTGAGCAGGGGCAGAAAGAGGAAGAAAGTCTCTACAGAGGGCTGAGTGATATACAATTGACTGCAACAGTGCATGGTTTACTGGTGAATCTAAGCCACTATGATTTATCTGAAGCCCAGGTTTCTTTACTTAACAAAGGTCTTCATCATGTTTAAGTGATGTATTAGTGAATTTGAAGTTTTCTGTAGAAATGTAATGCTTAAGAACATTTATGGTGACACCAAATGTAAAAGTCAGGATTTACTGAGAAAACCCAGCACATTTATACTACAAAACAATCCAACTTTAGACACCTTTTTTAAAGTATGTGAGACTGAAATTCCTAAGACATTGAATGAACCTAAACATCATTTTCAGAATTTGACTCAACAGGAGAGGTCAGCACTGAGAGATCTACAATGTGATAATAGTATTGTCATAAGCCCAGCTGACAAAGGGGGCGCAGTTGTGCTTTTGGATCACTCATATGCTAACAAAATGCAAGATATGTTAAAGGCTGTGAACACTTATAGTGTCATTGATAGTTTACAAGTGAATAGAATGACAAACGCCATAAATGAAACTTTATATCATCTTCTGCTGTGTCGTAAATTGGATCAAGCCCTGTATGAATGTTTTATAGTTACATATCCTTTTATTCCATCTATTGAGAGGCTGCCTAAAATACATAAGAGTTATACAGATCCTCCTCTATGTCCAAAAGTTGCCAGTGAAGCATGGGCACCTGAACCCCTCTCGATTTATATTGAACAGCAGCTAAAGGATGCTTTGCTGTTGGCACCTACTGTCCTGAAAGATACTAAACATTTCTTGGATACATTATTTGAATATACCATTTTAATCACTGACTTTGAATCTTACCAGATGGTCACCATAGATATAAATAGTTTATTCACTGCGATACCCAATGACTTTGTATTTCAACCATTAGAAGTTTTCTTCGTGAAAGCGGTGGATAATCGAATGAGAGAACAGAAGTGATATATCTGCTGCTTGAGATGGTACTAGAAAACAACATTTTTATGTATGAGAACAAAATATAGTTGCAGAAATTGGGAGTTGCAATGGGCACTCCCTCTGCTAACAGTTATGCCAACTTAGTGATGGCGAACTGGAAAGCCAACTATGTACTTACTAATAACACGTTTTATCTATGCATAAAATACTACAAATGGTTTGTTGACAATGTTTATATTTTGTGGCAAGGTACAGTGGATCAGCTGATGGACTTTGTCAAATATCTAGAGACCAGCATGGATTTTTTAAGATTTACTGTGCAACATTCTAACAGACACATTAGCTTTTTGTTGGATGTTTCTTTAGAACTTGACATGAAGGATGGAATTAACACCACTTTGTATCACAAGGAATGTAAAAGGAATAATCTATTGACCCATTGCAATATGCATCCCACACATGTTTATAATAATATACTAAAATGGGTAGATGCTAAGAAATTCCAGATTGCATACTAGAGAGGAAGATTTCCTAATGGTTAATCAGTCCTTGGCTCATCAGTTCATGCAAAGTGGATAGAAGAAGGAGGTATACAAATGTATGGAAGAAACTACAATGTTAAGAAACATTTGTGCTAAACCATTTTTTTTCACAGAAGTTGGAAGAGAACACTACAGAGGTCATAGAAAATGTTAGAATTGATCAACTCAACAGAGTTGTCCTGACTTACTCCAGTGATATGTGTTTTATTTGAAATGTTATAAAGAATAACTGGGATTTTAATCAGTGAAAGTACTATCAAGAGGATAGTAGGAGATGTTCTGGCTTTCTCCTTTAGGAATAATAAGAATCTAAAACATTTATTATGTCAGAAAAAGTTATACAATGATCGGGTTTGGTCCAAAAGAGTGGGTACCTATCCATGCAAGATTTGTACGAGTTGTAAATATATCTCTATAAAACAGGATTTTGCCCACCCTGTGACTAGTAAATGCTATGCACCACAAACATATGCTGATTGTAAGACCAAGAATGTGGTATACATTGCTTGTTGCCAACAATATGATTATTTCTATGTTGCCGAAACTAATAGAGACTTTACTGAAAAGAATGTCTAAACATGTGAGTGACAGTCGATTAAGGGACAACAAAAGTCCATTGATGAAACATTTCATCTAATGCTACATATTCTTTTTGTTTTTTGGCTCCTCGGGTTCTCAGAGGAAATTCGAGGGGGTGACATAACTTTACAAATGGAGCTAGCTGAGATGCATTGGATAGGTAACCTATAAGCTGACACACACCCACACTTGATACATGCCTCCCTTTGAAACCTGCCTTAGAAAGGCATAGACTGAATTGTTGATTGTGATTGGTCATGAGTTTTCTTAAGAACATTGAAAGGAAATTAATGAATTTGATCTGATGAAGAGTATTGTTAGTACCTGAAAGTGCTTATCTTCTCTTGACTTTGGTTGGTTTTATCTTTCACCCAGTTTTTACCTTCACTAAATTTACATTTTATGCTCTATGCTGTTGTGGTAGTGATACTTTCTACATGGCGTTTGTTATTTTTGTTGCAGTATCTACCTTTAATAGCTGCATTTTTTATTTCTTTTCTTGTAGTTATATATATATATAGTGTGTGTGTGTGTGTGTGTGTGTGTGTGTGTGTGTCTGTACACATTACAGAGACAGGATGGAAATATCCTAAATAAACTTACAGTGATTTATTTTTCTATATAGTCACTGGGATGTGCAACTGCTTGTGGATGGAAAGGACATGCATCATACTGGGGTCTATATCAGAACATCGAAGTAGTAAAACTTCAAATGTTCTGATATCGAACACTATTCAGTGAATGCTAAGAATAGCGAAGCTGCAGAACAGCAAATTCTTTCCTCGGGAAAGAATTTGGTTGGCCATTTCTGTGACTTTGCTATTCTTAGTGCTGTGGTGGAAAGTTATGGGTTGGGTTCAGGTAAGTGTGCGATTGTTAGGGTTTGGGTTAAGGTAAGTGGGTAGATAGTAGTGTATGTTTAGTTTAGTGTAGCATTAGATGTAGGAATTTAAGTGTATGTGTGTGGTTGCTGTTTGTTTGATGTGCTTGTGTTGTGTGCATGTGTTTTGGAGCAGCGAATTTTTTCCATGGGAAAAAATTCACTGTTCTGAATATTCAATATTTTCATATTTAGATGTTTTGGGGCTGATGAAATAGCATTCGCTATTTTCATCTTTCGATAACATGATATAAACGCTCATACTGTAACAGGGTGAATGCGAAGGGCATGCAGCATACTGTCACGGGGTGGATGAGGAGGACACAGAGCATACTGTCCCAGGGAGGATGGGGAGTGCATGCATCATACTGTAACAGGGTGGATGGGGCAGGCATGCCTCATACTGTCACAGGGTGGATGGTACATGCAGCATACAAACAAATGCAATCTGAGGGTCATGCTACTTAAAGTTAGAAGTCTAAATCTCAAAATGCACTTGCTCGAAGCACTCCTTAAAATGAAGAACATCGACATTTGTGCCATAACAGAGACCTGGTTCAAGGCAGCAGAAAGCACCCCTGCACTACCAGGCTATAACTCATTCCACACCTTTTGGCCCCAGATCTTGGACTGAAGCTCCAAAGGTGGTGATGTTTCCATATTCATAAAGGATGCGCACATCTCCAGACTGGTAGCCTAACATAATGCATCTGAGATACTTCAGGTGCAGCTAACAGTGGGTAAGACACCAATTCAGGTCATAGCCTGCTATAGGTCTCCAACCATGTCCCAAGACTCACACTCCATGTTCCTAAGCACCCTGGAGAATATTAAGGTCCAACCTAACACTCTCATACTGGGTGACTTCAACTACCCCTCCATTAACTGGGAAAACTACTCATGTACCGATACACTTGACTAAAGTTTCCAGGAATTCATTAATTCCAATACCCTGGACCAGCTCATTTTTACCCCCACTAGAGGTAGCAACATCCTTAACCTGGTCATTACTAACATGGGCGACCATTGCTCTACACCAGTAGTCAACTCCTCCCTGGTTAGATCCGACCACAAACTAGTCACCTTGGAAATCCACATCCCACCCACCCCACCGCAAAGGTAACCACCATGAAAAATTTTCCAAAGCTAACTTTGGGCTCCTAAAAACAGAGATGGCTAACTTCACTGCACCCATGCAAATGCAAATGGAGATCAGTTACATGACTGCTGAATTATACACCAATGCACTGTATGAACACATACACAAATGCATGGATCTCGCCATACCCAATAGAAACAAGACGCTCTGCTCCAAAAAAAGGAAGCCAATCTGGTGGTCCCCTGCCATAAACAAACTCTACAACAGAAGAAGGAAACTGATGCGGAATAAGGTGAAGTCCCAAGACTGGAAAAACTCCCTTATCAGCCTCAACAAAAAGTTGAGATCCCTCATCAAATCCTCTAAAGCTAGCTATGAAAACAGAATTGCAGCAGATAGTAAAGACAACCACAAGGGCTTCTATACTTATGTAAAGAATCTCCATGGCAATACCCAGATTTGCTCTGAGCTACTGCACAATGGTACCTCCTATACCGAGCCAACAGATATTGCCAATATACTGGCTGACAGATTCAGTGCCAACGTTACCCCTCACTCCCCCCCTAAGGGAGCAGTCACAATACCAGTAGATTGCCAGGCACCAGTATTACTGCTGCACAGGGTCAAACAGCACTGTCCAAGGCCAAGAATACAGCTTCTATGAGACCTGACTATATCCCTGGTTGTGTTCTACATGAACTACAGAGTGAACTGACACCTCACCTGTGTGCCTTGTTCAATTACAGCCTCACATCAGGCTTTGTCCCTATTGACTGGTGCACTGCTTCAGTCATCCCTCTCCACAAAGGAGGAACAACTTTAGACCCTGGTAACTATTGCCCCATTAGCCAGACAAGTCTGATATGCAAAGCTATGAAATGCATCATCATGGACCTAATAAACAAGGATATAGGGAATCTCCAGACTCTGGATCCCACACCATTTGGTTTTGTGAAGGGTAGATCATGCCTGCTCAACTTGGTCAACTTCCTTGAGTAAGTCACCAGAGCTGTGGATGAAGGCAAGGTGGTTCAAACAGCCTACCTTGATCTGGCCAAGGCCTTAGATTCCCAACACAGGAATCATAGAAAAACCCACAAAGCTAGGCATCAACCCCTATATCACTAGGTGGGTTCCAAACTGGCTCACAGGTAGAATCCACAGTGTGCAAGTAGCTCTCTCCAAGTCAGACTGTCAACCAGTCATGAGTGGAGTCCCACAGGGTTCGGTCCTGGGTCCTCTCCTGTTTGCTGTCTACTTCTCTGAAGTCCAAGCCAACATGAAGGGACACTGGCTGACAAAGTTCACAGACAATTGCAAGTTGGGAGCTATTATTAACTCCCCAAGTGATGTTGACACCCTACAGAAAGACCTCACTGAGTCCAACGACTGGTGTCAGAACCATGGCCTTAAGCTCAAAGCCAAAAAATGTGTCATCATCCCCTTTGGGAAAAAAAAACAGTTCCCGTGAATTACCACATCGGTGATAGTCCACTGAACACAGAGGGCGTTATAAGAGAGCTGGGAACACAGGTTGACAGCAACCTCTCTTTTGGCCACCACATTGCACTGTGGTCAGAAAGTCCTTCTATCTGGCACACCTCATTACTAAGGGTTTTTCATCCAGGAAGAAAGAGGTCATTGTCTCCCTCTACTCTTCCCTCATTAGGCCAATCATTGAGTACAATGCCCCATTTGGCATGTACCTCACTAAACACCTGCAACAACTGGAGAGGCCGCAAAAGTACTTCACAAAGAGGATCCTAGGCCTTAAACATTTGTCCTATATGGACAGACTAAAAAAACTCCAACTATTCTCTGTCTCATATCACCTACTTAGAGCCGATCTCTGCTTGACTTACGAAGCCATGTCTGACCCAGCTCTGTTAGAAATGCTACATCTGAAGAAATCTTAATCCCTCCGCACCACACGCTCCAGAGACCTCAACCTCATTATCACAATCAGCAGAACATGCTGGAGGGACAGGTTCATAACCCAGAGACTGCCCATGCTATGGAATATACTTCCCATACATGTCAAGCAGAGCACCTCACTGGCCCTCTTCAATAGAAATCTTGATGAGTGGATGGGAAATAGAAAATTCACCCCAGGGATCACTCCAGTGGCTTTACTCAACAGAGGCACTAGGAACTAAGTTCGGGTGGTACAATGCCAGGGTAATTCTATGGGCTAGGCTTGTAAAGGCTCCAGGGCCATTAACCTAGTACACACCTATGAACCTATCTCATCTGTCATATTTATAGATCCCATTCCTGTTTAATAAGAGGATTGTCTGTATGTGTGTGCCTACTTCATTCTAGGTTTCTCGCTTTTTCACTATTCTAACTGAGAATGCTAAAGTGTTTTAATACTTGTATAAAAGCTGATTAATGTGTTTTCTATTTTAATTTCATTAGATTTATTAAGTAAAAGTATAATTCAGTTGATATGCTTCTACTTTATCAGCTCACCTAGTGAAACATATAAAGAAAAAACAAACAAACAAAAAAAGCCAATATACTGTGTATATTTTATGTTTTACTGCCCTCTTCTGGAATTCTGCTTGCACTGATTCCTTTTAAGTTTTAGTTTCTGATTTTACTGGCCACAAAGCTTGTTGTTACTTGTTCCTCTAGTGCTGGAAGGAAAGCTGTTCTACGGGGTTGTTTGTTTCATATGCCACTTATATTTTTAAGTAAGCATAATTAATTTATCTTTGCTTTCTGCTGTGCTTCTTTAAAACTCTGAGTTTTTTGTTTTATTCTTTTTTTTTATCTTTAGCTCATTAGTTTAGGTAAAACAGATCTAGGTGTTGCAAATGAACACACCAAAGGAGAAATTCAAAAAGGACAATGCATTATGTATGCACCATACTACTGGACCAGACAGGTGATGCAAGCCCAAAGAATGGGAATAAGTGACAAATGGAACAGAATATCCATAAGATTACAAACAATAAGTCTTTATGGGTACATTCAGGCAAAGAAAGTCAAACCCCATTAGCTGTAGACACGCCATGTTCAGTCTTATTCTATCTCATTAGTACAGCATAACCAAATATTCTATTTATGCTGCACTGATAAGCTCAGGAAAAAAGACCAAAACATGGGATATCTACAGCTAGTGGGGATTTGGCTTTATTCACCATGTAACTGAAACACTAGTATGTCCTCAAGAAGTATTTGCATATATCCCATGGGCCTCAAATACAGGGGGTTTAAGACTCTAGCTTGTCTGGGCCTTTCTTGCAGTTTCTACTGAACAGTATGTCTCTGTGACCTTTTCACAATTTTCCCAGGGAGGGGGACTCTTAACAGACTGTGAAGGTGTCCTTCACTTAACATAATGGTATAATGTTGACAATAATACATATGAAAATAAAATAGAAATTATTTTTACATTAAAAAAATAAAAATAACATAACATTTATATAGACAAAAAGACAAAAACACAGGTTATACATAGTAGTTATAGCAAATACTAAAATATAATACTAGAGAGAAAAAATAATCAGCATACATTGGGGGGTCAAGAGATTTTTGATCTCAGTAAGGGAATTGGATTAAGGTGGTATGGGGTAGTTTGGCAGGTTCCACGGCTTTCCAAATGGAGTTGGCATAGGGCATCACCACCCGAGTTCTTGTTTGATGATCTATTAAGGTAGGAGTAGGGGGGTCAGAATGCTGCACTGCACAGGAGTTCTATCTAGGTTTTGGTTGATTTTTGCTTAAGTAAGTTGGTTAGTTTAGTTTGAGAGTGGGCAGTTCAGCCACCAGCCAAGTTTCCTTAGATTAAGGCAATGGTGGTCGATATGGGGAACCTGTTATAAATCTACAATGTAGTTATAGGCAGAAGAGAGCATGTGTTCACGCTTATTATTGAGGAAAAGAAAGGACCGGAGGCATACAGGGAGGGTGGAGAGGAGATGCGTGGCAAATAGTAATTTGGCAGTAGGGGGTTAAAAGTTTTTATTCTTAGTTGTTTGGATTAGAGAGGGAGGAGACATCTGAGCAGAGGGGTGGAGGTCGTCAGCCGTCTGGTTTGCAGCAGCTTGTTGCCTACTGAGTAGGGTGAGCCAGACCTTACGAGTAGTGGGTGTTCAGATGTAGGGTTTCCAGGGTTTTAAGTAGGAGCTGATGATTAGGTGCTAGGGGTTGGTTTTTGTTTTTTTAGAGGGGTGCACATAGGGGAAGAGACTGGCTTTAAGTTAAAGGGGTAGGGGCAATAGTCTCGTGAGGAAGAAGGAGTTAAGGCTGTTGCTTCTTTCTTCTCTTCCTTTCTTTTTCTTTGGGGGGAGGGTAGTTAGTTTTACCTAGGTGCAGGAGGTTGTTAAAACCTGCCCCAGACTTTCTTGGTTTTTCTGGTGTGTTTATACTGGGTGGTGGGTGGTATTGTTTTTTGTCTGGTAATGGCTGTTTTTTTAGTAGTGTTTTAGCTGTTGAAATTTAGCTCCCAGGCCTGATCAATGGAGTTTAATTTTTGTTTTCTTTCTCTAGTTAGCCAGGTGTGCTTTAATGCGTGGATCTAATTTCTTTTTTGGGGTGGTGCTGGTCAAGTATCTAAGGAATGTGTCGTTGAAGTGGTGGGACACACTCTCCTGGAGGGAGTTTTTTTAAAATGGACCAGTTGCAGGATTTTAGGTCTGCAAGGAATAGTTGTGGGACAAATTTCTTTTTGTTTTCTGATTAGTCTATATAAGGGGGTTGGAGGTCACTGTCACTGGGAAGGTCCCCTGTGGGTATAGTGTTTGAGTCTTTATTGGTAAGGATCCAGTCAATGGTTATTGCCTATTCTGGGGATAGGATATTTTTTTTGGGAAAAACCATGTAGGTTTGTAGGGTTATGGGGGTAGAACAGAGGGACCAGTCTATGTGCGTCCCCAAGTACTATAGTTTTCTTGTGGGTAAGGGTAGTGGCTGGTGCACCAGGGTTTGGCTGCAGGTTTTTTTCTGTGTTCTCCCTGGTGGATGCATTTTGAGTTTTTAGGCATATCCTTAGCAATAAAGTTCTAAATTAGAGATTATAGGAGGTTGTAATGGATTCCTAATGATATTAAGGGTATTCCTAAACATAACAGCTATTCCTCCACCATAATGTCAGGGGAAGTGGTAGCTATCATGGCGTGCAGGTTGTGAACTTGGGGTTAGAGTCTGGGACAGTGGTGGGACCTGGGTTAGGATGGATATCACCATCATAAAATCTTTTAAATAGTAATTTGAGGTTAGTTTATTTATTTGATTTTTAGGGTGATGAAGGGTAAGATGGACTATTTATCAGGTTTTTCATTTTTTTTTAAAAATAAAAAGTGCAGTGTAGTAGTATATTTGTGAAGGGGGGTGATAGAATAAATGAATTTGGCCATGATGTAGATAGGGGTAGTGGTGGAGGGCCTAGAAGTGGGAGGAGTAGTAGAGTGAATTGAGGCTTAGAGCAGCAGTAGTTGAGTGCAATAAGTCTGGATGTATTTAAAACAGTAGATAATACAGTCAGGTGTTTCAGACACTATTACATCATTACCATTTGGTGATTGTTTTTAAAAACAAAGCAGTATTAAGTTAGTCTGCAATCTCTAATTAATAATTTTAACAAAAGTACAGCACAAAGCAAGTATAACAGTAGAATGCAAAACAGTATAGAAAGGTCACAAACTAAAATGATAGCAAAAAGTTCACTTCTACTTATTTTATTGAGGAACCTGGAATAATGTATCTTCCCTTTGTTAGAGATGTTTTGTATTTAGACTGCATATATGGGTGGCTTAGTTTCATAGGTATGTAACAGGCAAATGAACACTAGGATCTTTTTAAGCCTAGCCATGCATCCCAAATCACTGACAAGTTCTGGTACCCTTGGTAAGTGTAAAGCAGGGGTTTGAAAGATGAAACATTTACAAGCAGGGGCCTAGGAGCTGAATCATTTACAAGCTGTCTGTATCCATTAAAGACATAGGTGCCAAACCAGGGATAGATTTCCTGTTCCATATCCAATTGTCCAAGTTACACTTGAACTGGTGAACTGGGCTGGGGATAAAGTCTGCTTCATGTGGATAGGGAGCCTTTTCCAGAGATGAGGTAGTCCCTGGGATACATATGTGTTGCTCAAGCAGATAACATTTATATCACAGGCAAGGTTTAAATCTTTAGAATGGATAATCCTGGCACTGTTTGTTTTGCAGATATGCAGGATGTCTAGCAGGGTGGGGTCTGTCAATGCCTTGCATGCCAGGCATAGATCTTCCCTCATCAGCCTGTAGGAGACAGAATACATGGATAGGTCTTTGAGGTTGTCTGCATAGGATATGTTACTTACGCTCTGTATTCTTTTAGTCAGGAACCTCTGTGGACATCCAGTTGTTGGATATTCCTGGTTAGGTACATAGCAAAGGGGATAATGTACTCAATGATAGGCCTAATGAATGGTGAATACAGAGGAACAATGACTTCCTTGGACCTAGATACCCTACCTTTGTAAGTTTCACAACACAGAATCATTTCCTCACTACTGTAGACATGTGATGGTCAAAGTTTAAATTACTATGTGTGCCTTCTTGGTCAACTCTTATGGATGTGTTGTCAATATGATAGTTACCAGGGTCGGATGACTTCCCAAAGGATACTATCATGCATTTCTTCTCATTTAGTTTTAGTCCATGATTCTGACACAAGTTATTTATCTTTGTCATCTCTTCCTAGAGAACATTTGTGTTGGTGGGGGACTCTATGATGGCTCCTAATTTGCAGTCATCTGTAAATTCGATCATCCAGAGGCCCTTGACATTGGCCTTGACTTCAGAAAAGTAAATGCCAAAAAAGAATAGTCGCAAGGGTTTATATCTAACCAATGTAATTGGAAAACTCTTTTTGTAATTTTTGATTATTTAGTTCTTATTGAATAATTAATTTATTGGTTTAATTATTTGTATTATTTAAGACTGTGTTAATCTGTGTTTTATCAACTCCAAGAAAGCTGTGTAGCCACGGCACTAGAGTAATTTGGATTGTAATAAACCTGATGTGTGGATTATAATAAAAGTCCTGGTTATTCTTTCTATCACTGGTTTTGTAGTGGATATTAATACCTAACCTCTTGAGTTAATCAACAATGCTTGCATGGGGTATTGTGCTAAATGCCTTGGCCAGGTCAAGGTAGGAAGTGTGAATAATTTTTCCCCTCATCCATTGCTTTGATGAACTTCTCAAAGCAGTCCACCAGGTTGAATGGGTATGACCTGCCCTTGATGAAACTAAATTTGGTTGGGTCTGGTGTTTGGAGGTTTTCTATGTCATTATTGATCATTTCCATGATAATTCTTTCCATGGCTTTGCATATGAGACTAGTGGCACTTATGTGTCTGTAGTTTCAAGGCTTTGTAGATGGCCTATATTTGTGCAAATAGATGACTGTTGCTGTTCTGCATTCATGAGACACATAGCCTGCTTGGAGGTGATGGTTAAATAGTGATTCCATATTATGGGTTCATTTCAGGCATGAAGAAGCTGTACTCTGCTCAGCACATATGGCAGTAGTGGCAGTCCATGCCAAATTTTCTTATCACCCTCCATCACTTTCTTAAAAGTGGGTAGGGTTTTAACTGCTAACTATGTATGGATGTTGATATTTTAATTTTGAAATAAAAATTGTTACTTGAACTATCTGAGGTTTAATCAACTTATACATTACCTAATTACCTACCTACTAATAAAAAGCATACTGTTTTACTACTGTATGAAAACATGCGCAAAGTGTATATGTATCCACACCTCTTAACTGTTCAGAATTTTGAAGAAGGTCCAGATTTTTTGCCTCATATTTATGGCCTCTCTCTCATAAAATTTGTGGCTTACTGGCAAATCATTGAGGACTGCAGTCACTAAATAATGACAGATATATAAGTTTCATATCCTTCAGAACATGGGCAAAAAGAATGTAGAGAAAAAAATCATGTGAGGCCTGTCTATCCAAATGGAGGTCCCCTTTCTCTGTACCACCACTGCTGTTATGCCAGATAGTTGCAAAATTCTGTTAAGTATATACATGTAATGAGGTATACGGTTCTTGAGAACTTCAAGTGTTGATAAAGTTTCTGGAAGATTAGCTAGCTGGGACTTTCTAACAGACTTCCTCCAGCAGAGGATTTACTTCTACCCACCACCTGCTCTGGCTCAGATCCTTCTACATGATACCCATGGCAGCCACCTATCCTCTACCTTGTCCTATTACTGATCAGAGCAGTTATATCATTACCTCTCTTACATATAACTGACAGCAGACTCAAGTCAGCTTCCATCACTCACCTAACAAAGCTGAAGGTCTTCAAGATTTTCTGCAAGACATCAATAATCCCAGTTACCTGTTAGCTTCCCCACCATTACCACCAGTTATCACACACCTCAGCTGTACTCTCTCAATCCTATCTTGTCAGATCCTGTTAACTGCTGGCCTTCTTCTGCCACTGGTCAGACAACAGAGATCTTGCCTTCTCCAACCACTCAAAGTCTAGGCATATGCCCCCACTGCCCTGCCTGCAAGTGATGTGATACAGTCCCTACCCAAAAACCTTGCTGCTGGTAATTTGGTGCATTTCTCCCTATACTCTGTCCATTAATGGCTGGAACATGACAACCACCTTTGTCATGTTCTCCACGTGACTGAGGATCAGTAATCCCCATCTATATCCCAAGGTCTGCACACAACACTCAGTTACTACCCCATGTATAAACAATACTAGATGGGTGATTGAGCCCATTGCTATGCAAATAAAGTAAGCGCTACATAATGATATATAGCAAAACCAGAAAAATTCTATATGGAGAGAAGATGATGGGGCAAATTGTTGCAAGACTGAAACACAAAACTGAATTAAAATTTGTATTTTGTGGCCCAAATAATTCTCACTTGGGAGTTATGAAATCTTTGTAACAAAAAGACAACAACTGCTGTAGACACAGTAAGTGTTGTTTAAGATACCATGAAGGAATGAAAGGAGATCTGTTAATAAGCCTTAGAGTTAAGTGCAACTGGGTAATATTCATTTATTTTGCTGCCTGGAGAGGATACTTTAATGCAAGTTGTGACAATGTGAGTTATTACAAGCTATGCCAGGAAAAGTAGGGCAATGAATGGATAACATATGCCAGCACAGCTAGCTGCAAGTTTGTAAACAATTATATATCATTTGTATATCAAACTGCTTTTTACAGATGTTTGTGTTGAAAAATATATTTGTAAAGCTGCTTGTGTTAAAAGTGTACCAACAGTCGGTCCTGACTGTATTGTAACTAATGAAATCTGTATGTTTTAACAGAAGACACTGGAAGAGAAGAGGTTAATCTCAGTCCAGCTTACTTTGAAAAATAGTAAGAAATTAAATTACTTAATTGAGGCCATAAAGAGGGTCTATATTATGTTATTGACCGCTTAGCTTGTCGAACGCCTAAATGAAAGCTAAGGGTCAAAAACTGACAATCTAGAATGGCTAGTTAAGTGAATTCTTTCACAGTGAAAGAATTCTCTTGACCATGCCAAACTAACATAAACGTCCAACCCGTAAAAAAGTGGGGGGCTTCACCCCCTACATCCCTCAATGTGGGGGGCTGTGCCCCCCACACCCCGCCTAACTAAATATACCAACTCTGAGATCGCTCTACATTGGGGAAAGGGCAAATTCCTGACAATGGCCAAGCAAATTCTTTCCTGGTGAAATAATTCACTTAACTGGCCATTTGAGATTGTCAGTTTTCGACCCTTAGCTGTTGACATTTAGGCGTTTGACAAGCTAAGTGGTCAATAACATAATATGGACCATAAAAGATTGTATCTTACTGTTCTGACTGCAGCCAGAGATGAAATGTCTGTGCCAGAGAATGGTTTATTAGCTCCACTAGGAAGACTGGAAGTGTTTTATTGTTTTAGAACTTTCAGAAGCTGCAAGAGACCTTGCAAAGCTCTATGTGTGTGTATTATTGACACATACGTGTGAGATTCTGAGTCAGTTGCTAGGAAAGGGGGTAGCATGAGAACCAGAAAGTAGATGACCAGATGTATGTGATGTCATTCTGTAATCCATCACTAAAATTATGCTTTTTAATACTAGATAAGACTGAAGTCTCAGAGCACTCTGTTTCTGAACCTGACAAAGAAGGACTCCTCACCTACTTAATTTCACCTTGCTCTAGTAAGTGACCAGGGAATAGTAATTCTTTAGATCAGTCAGGAAAATATAATGAGATTAGTTAAGTACTGTTTTCTGTATCTATGTGAATCTATTCATCTGTGTTATTTTAATATTGCCTATGATTGAAACTCTAGTGTTTATTGTAAATAGATATTTAGTATTTTCATGTTCTTTTATTATTTATTATTAAATACATTTAAGCTTTTCATTATGGCTGGTCCTTTAGAGAATATTTTAACCTTTGAGAGTTCTTATATTTATTTGGTGACTCTGTGGCCATTCCTGAAAGCCTTACTGCATTGATCAAACAATACCATTTGTATCAATATTAACTTTACTAAGTATAATTCGGTAGGCTTGTAAGAGCCTTAGGGTAGCTGGCTTTGGAGTGTCTGCTGGCAGTAACTACCTTATAGTCTGGGCAGAAGGGGGCATAGCTAGCAAATCTGTGCCAGCCTTTTCCAGGTGTGTGTGTATGTGTGTGTGTGTGTGTGTGTGTGTGTGTGTGTGTGTGTGTGTGTGTGTGTGTGTGTGTGTGTGTGTGTGTGTCTGAAAATCAAATCTCAAATAGTATGTGTGCCAGCTGCTTTTTGCAGGGATACAAAGCACTGGTTTCACAGACAGGGTGCTGGAGGGCTTGGCTTGGCCACTTGGCTGAGGACTCAGCTGTATAGTTGTGCCACTGAGGAGTCTTACTGGAGACCTGGAGGGAATCAGAAAAAATGAAACCCAGACCCCAGACTGAGTGTGTTCCCTATGTGTTCTTAAAGGAAATTGTACTTGATGCAAAGAGCTGCATCTGGAAATATTGTGTGTATCCATTTTTGTTCCAAGTGAACGCACCTCTCCAGTGTCAGTGGTGAGGATTCAGGCTCCTTGACTACTGGCCCAGAAAGGGGATGTCATACATGTCTTTGGTTTGGGTTTCCTCTTGCTAGAACAGTTCTGAAAATGAAACAAAGAAAATTTGGCATGGATATTGTGTCATTTCTTAACTATTTCTGTAAATTTCAATTGCAAAAACAAGTTACAGTGATATTTAAAGAATTAAGGGATAAATATAAGCAATATTCATACTTGGTTAAAAAGAAGACAAGCAATACTAAGCGAGCCAATATAAAATGTTAATGATTTGGGTGTTTGTGAAATAAGATATATATATATATATATATATATATATATATATATATATATATATATATATATATATATATATGTGTGTGTGTGTGTGTGTGTGTGTGTGTGTGTGTGTGTGTGTGTGTGTGTGTTTGAATGATTTATGTAACGGAAATTAAATGTTTTGTGCTTTGAGAATATGAGAAATTTGACCATGTTGATAAAAGCAGTAAGGATAGTGAAGTATGTAGTTTTATGGAGGAGTGCGGATATTCTTACTCTCTGTGTTAGTATAACACAGAAAATATAAACCTTGGGATTCATAAAGGCTTACTGCACTGCATAAGCCTTAACTCCAAAGGTTTCCTCAGTGTGGTATACCTCAGTGATTCTTAAACCTCTCTCCTCCTAGACTATGTACACAGGCCATAAAACAGAAAACACTCTCTTGCTGGGATGCTCTATGGAAATATGGCAGTGCAGGGGTGTAGCTAATGCAAAATAGCCATATACTCTCCCCAAGAAAAAAAAAAACAGTATGCAGACTTTTGATGGTGTACACCCATTCACCCTGTGGAACACTCACTGCTCATATAATAAGAACAGGTGGGTATCACAGAGTTTTGTGTGTGTGTGTGTGTATGTGTGTGTGTGTGTGTGTGTGTGTGTGTGTGTGTGTGTGTGTGTGTGTGTGTGTGTGTGTGTGTGTGTGTGTGCAACTGTGTGCATGCTGACTTGGGTGTCCCTGTATGAGTATGAGTATCGGGAGATACCTGTGCAACCACAATGTATGGGCTTGTAGGAAAAACACTAGTGTAGTCAGGTCTGACAGCACAGTGTTCAATTCAGTGGTGTGGCAATTGGCTACTAATGAGATTTATCCTGTTTCTGAATGAGAGATTCTCTATGCCACACTAATTGGCAGTTCCATATTATCCAATTAGAGTTGGTTGTGAGAATCTTTCCGTATCCTAAAGAAAGTTTGATAAAGGCAAGATTCTGGAAGAATATTCAGAAGACTCTGAAGAGAAGTATAACTTACTGGGAAGAAAGGAACAGAAATACATGGGAAAGAAAGACGGAATGGGAAGTAAAGGAGAGGGGACAAGATAGAGCATGTTTGCAATCAGGTGGACAATGTAGGGGTATGTATTGTGTATCTAACATTTCCATAATGAAAGCAAGGGGGTATAGTGTAAGCTTTGGCCAGATGAAGAAAAGTAACATGTCCAGAGTGACCACTGTCCACAGCCTCTGTAACATTTTCAAAGAGGTTTACGAGAAAATCATGCCTCACTAACTACACAGATTTGAATGTATTCAGGTTATAGCATTGCCCCAGGTTCTTGCACCTTCCTGTTTAGATTTCAAGCACTGAGTTGTGCAACCATAATGTCTGAATTTGGGTTTGAGTTTGCTATGTAGGACTGTGCAGTAGAGAGATAATGCCTAGAAAAGCAGTACAGGGCAGTAAAGGATTTAGGCACTATGAGGAAGTCATGGTATGAGAGGTGTAAGCCATAGTTGTTGAAACAGGACATTTTATCTACCATCTCATCCCAGGACAAGATATATTGGATCCCTTTGGATGTACATCAACTACTTTGCCAGTTGCTAAAGTCAATTATTTTGTCTTGGTATCTAGTTATTATTGCTGGTGAAAGCAAGACACTACTAAACACCATACTGGCTCCTGGTATCATCCTCCAATCTGGTGCCCCCTTCAACTTTATTCCAAAACAAAAACACTGAAAGGCTATCTGTAAATCCTTTTATTTGACCTTTTTATTGGGAGTTTTCAAACAAAATATTCACAATGTTATGAAAATCACCAATCACATGACTTCAGACAACCATATCATGCAATTATACCAAAAGCAGTCATATCCTAGCAACCAAACAAGCAACAAACTAAGTTATTAAAAACTTTTTTTAAAAAAAGCAGACCATTAAAACATTTATAATAATTACCTAAAAAGCTAATTCAAGACTTTTACATTACAAACAGCTCTACAACTTAGCAGACCTTAGTTTAAAGATACTGGAAATGGTATTGTTATATCTCAGTCCTGGTTTCATCATTTGCTTTCAGACTGAGTTGCCAGACTAAACTGCAGTATTCTAACCTGCTCTCCCATGTTCATGTTCTTATGTCTACTCTTTGTCCATCTTTTCCAGCATGAAAAATAGAAACCTTTTGAAGTTCAAGCATTCCAAAAAATGCCTAGATAATGCATTTTGATTTTACAATATTTAATATCACAGCAATGTTCATAAATCCAAATTTTTACCTATCTTTATGTTTTTCCATCATAAAACAATTTTTACATGTGAGCAGGAAGCTGCCTTCACCTTACCCTACCTAGTCCAACTTTATCTTTAGTTTGTTGAAATAACTTAATAAGCTGGTCAACAATGAATTTTAATTTAGTTTTAGCTGCATCATTCCTCCATGTACAGTGAGCTAATTTCTACAAAGGACAATAAATTCCATCTCACAGAGGTTTTTTGCTTTCCATTAAAATGTCTCATAATCTAATAATTTCCTTTTCTTATTACTGCCTGTATAATGCCCTGCCATTTTCCTGTATGATCAAAACTAAATCTAATCTGTTGGATTATTTAGTTATATTTCTAGAAAAAAGAAATTGTATCACTTTCTTGTGTTTATACATCCAGAGATCTACCCATTCCCAACTGATTAACTCCTAAAGTACTACTGCTTGTGCATCTGTAATTCCAGTGTCAGTCGTGCAACAGGATCTTTTGTGCAGGAAGCTGTGAGTTCTATTCCCACATCATGCAGATGGATTGCTGCCATGTTAGTGCTGCATTCCTGAGTGTGCTATCCTTTGAATGAGATCTTGCACTGAAGTCCTATCTGCTTTATCTGGTGATAGCTTAGATAGATGTAAACTATCCCATGGCATCTATTGAAAACAGTAGGCATCTTTATTTATATGCAAAAATAACTTATTTACAAAATATTTACTTACATATTTAAAAATATTTACATATGTAGAAATATATAAGCATACAAATCTGTTAATATATTTTCATAATTTCCTTTATAATCATGCTAAATTTTCATTGTTATTAGACCTCACCACTTTTTTCCATAATCACCACCTGCTTTTACTTAATATTGTTGCTAAAATCCATTTACCACTAAACATAATTTCCTTAATTATTTCATTTCATATAACTCATATAACATAAAATAACTTTTTTATCTATTCTAAGATATTATTTGTTTATGTTCTTATAATATCCATATTTAGTCATATCTATGTTTATTGTATCTATTTTTTACATGTTAAAAAATTCTTCTTTACATAGTTTTCCCCATAAAATTTTTGCTTTTACATTTTAAAAACACATGTTCATTTTCTTCTTGACAATGTAAACATATTCTGTTACTTTTCTTATCATATCTTATATGGCATATTTCCTTTTACTGGCAAATTATCGATTGCCACTCTCCACAAAAACATCTTTCTGATTACACCACTTGATCCTTATTTTTTTTCATCTGTAAGATTTTCATAAGGTTTTACATAATAATGTTTTATCATTACAGTCTTATATCATACTTTTCTAACATTTTCTATATCAGCAATTTTTATTTTCCACAAAAAATTATTTATCTTAGTAACATTTTATTTCATTTATATACTCTTTTTCTCTTACTTACTTTTACCATACTCTAAAATGTATCATACTTATGCGTTACTATTAATTTCTCATCTTTTTTTTTTTATTTATCCACTATAAATGTTGTACAGATTTAATGAAATAGTGTATACCACTGGGTTAATTAAACTTAAACATACTTCTTTATTTGCATATAAAACTCCCTTTTTACAGGGTTTAATCCTATTCAAATACTGTTGGCAACATAAATATACCTGCTAAATATGCTATTTTCTCCAGCAGTACTGAATTTATCAAACAAACATTTTTTTCTAAATTAAAATGTATATGTTCTTTATAAAAGACATGTTTATTTTATTTCTTCTATAGATTTATTTTCCCATTGAATTCTGCTTTCATATGTATTTGTACATTTTGTACTTAACACAAAAATGTAATTAATTATAACATATATACCCATGATCTTTACTACATCACCTAAACCTTTAGTTTTCTCTTAATTTAATGCCATCACTATCATCTCTAGGCATTTCTGTAAATTATTACTTTTTTATCCAAATTTTAATGTTTCAAATAATTATAATGTCATCTGCATATGTTAACAGAACTGGAATTATTAACCCTTCAGGTGTAGTATACCCTGCCTCCTTCATTTTGTAATTTAATTCACACACTATCACATTCATAACTAATGCAAAGAGTATATAACTCACAGGGCATTCCTGTCTTACACCACTCTTCATATATACCTCTCTCCTTAACAGCAATTTACAAGTATTCTTACTTTATTATTACTATACACTGACATATATAATTTCCTAACATTCTCACTTATATTATTTCATTATTACCCATAAGATTTCATATTCAGTTATGTCAAATACCTTATTATGATGACCTATCATGATTTTCACTTCTTCTTCTTCTCTGTTCATAATATCATCCACACTTTCTCTAACTATCATTAATAACTCTTGACAACCATTCCCTTTTATACTACATATGCTATCTTCCATAATATTTTCCATTTTAGTTTCAAATCTCTTTTGTATTATTTTCATAAAGATCTTATGATCTTATAATCATTATTATTCAATACTATTAGTCTCCAATTTTTAATTATCGTCTAGCTTCCTTCTCATATATGAATGTAAATATACATAAAATGTTCATTTAACCATTTATTCAAAATATTAAATATATATATATATATATATATATATATCACTCTCTCTCTCTATACATATATATGTATATATATATATATATATATATATATATATATATATATATATATATATATATATATATATATATATATATATATATATATATATATATATATGGATTCCATACACTAGATCGAAGGCTCATTACTTCAAAATAGTGTATGGAATGCACACTGCAGTGAAAGTGCACTTACGCAAAGTTCAGTACAATGAACGGGCGTTGTACTGAACGTCTGTGCAGTACTCCTGGACCTTAGGGTTAAGGCACGGATCATGGTAAGGGAATAGCCCATAGGGCTATCCCCTTACCATGCCCCATGCCCTAACCCTAAGGTCCATGATGACTGCAGCACAGTGAAGGACATAGCAATGTCCTCCACTATGGTGCGATAGTCACGAACCTTAGGGTTAGGGCATGGGTTAGGGTAAGGGGATAGCTTTACTAACTGTCCCCTTACCCTAACCCGTGCCCTAACCCTAAGGTCCATGGGTATCTCATCATAGTGGAGGACATAGCTTGTTTTTTTAAGTCCTCCACTATGCTGCTGCACTTTCGGTGAAGTGCACTTTCGCGGAAGTTCATTTTCATTAAAGTGAACTTTCGCGTAAGTGAGGCTTCCTATTACAAGTTTGAAGTTGTGAACTTTTGTTCTTATAATAGGAATCCATATATATATATATATATATATATATATATATATATATATATATATATATATATATACCAGTCCCCCAAATGTTTATACATTTCATATCCTAATCCATCTGGGCCTGCAGTGTAATCTATATTTATTTGCCCTAATACTTTGTCTAGTTCATTTAAAGAAATCTCCCTTTCCAATGCTTTATTCCCTTTTTCTGTTAACTTTTTAACTTTTTATGTTTTTTACTACCTTCTTTTTTCTTTAAGCATTTTTGTACATGCTGTACTTCACTATTCATAATCTTTTTTTACTTGAGTTTTTTCTGTTTCTCCTTTCACATTTTTATTTCTGTCACTACACTACCATCTTTCTTTACTAATCTTCTTGAGTAACTTGATACTTCTTCTCGTTTTCCTTGTAAAAAATAATTTGCTTATATAACATTTCTTGTATTTTTTTCTTGATTTCTTTCATGTAATTCTGTTTGTTTGTCATAGTACTTTCTGTCATTATGTTCTAAATCTTTCAGTGCATTATTATATGATCGTTTATATTTTTCTTTCTCAACTTTCCTCACATATCACCACTGTAAAACACATTTTTTACATTTTTCCTTAAATAGCATCCACTATTGAAACTAATTTATATAAAATGTTCTCATAGTAACAAATATTTCCATAACTGTATTACTAACCTCTTTCCTTATTCATTCCATGCTTTCTCATTTATCCTTTTTATTCCTTTGCCTATTTTTATATATTCCTTGTTTTTCTTTATGTCTAGCCATATTGCAAGATGATCAAAAGATCCTGTTTCAACCACCCCATTCAACTATAAGTAAATCTTCTAATACTATAAAATAATCTATTTCAGTTCTATAAATACCCCTTTTGTAAGTCCATGAATTTTATCCCAAAGTTTTGACTTACCATGTGTTAACCTTTGAACATGTTTCTTATATCATTTCCTTTCTTTTTACACTTGCCTCTTAAACCACAAAGTCTCCTGTTATAATATTCATATTTATTACTGAATAATCTAAAATCTGATGAAATAAGTATTCCCCTTTTTTACGATTAGTATAAGCATATAATGTTATTATATACTTATTTCTGTTTTAAATCAACAATGGTTAATCTTCCCATTTTTGCTAAAGTTATATCTAATATATTTACTGTATTTCTACAGAATATGGCTATTTCAGAAAAAGCTATCATTTCCCAGATTTCAGATTATCTTTTCACTCCACAGTTTCTCTGTTTGCACTGTTTCTTCATTTGTTAAAAATCCTGTGTCTTCTAACATAATTATATCTATAGCACAAGCATTACACCACTCCAAAATTCCTGTTCTCCTTACTAAATTCTTAATATTATTCACATTTACAGAAAGCCTCTAAAATTTGCATTTTCTCTTTTATTCATGGTTTCATAAGTTCATGTTAATTACTAGGCTAGCTTTCTTAATACATCATTCTACACCTAACCAGTTTCCTTCCCAAATGTTAAAATCAAATGCTGTAGCTTGTGTCTGTAAGTCAAACACCTTAACCATTATACCAAGCCCCAATATTTAGCTGCATATATTCTTTCTTCAATCATTTCCTTTCTTTTTTTCTTTTCTACTTATCCCTTTAAACTTTCTTTTTCTCTCTTTTACCCTTTTACCAGTAGAATTATTTTTTTTCATTTTACTTCCTCCCAGTTTATGTCTTCTTCATCACTTATTTCAGAACCTTCTACTATGTTGTCTTTATTATTTTTTCTATTTCTACTACATCTAATTTGTTTACTTTTTTCATTTTCTTCTCTTTGTTTTTTTGTTTCTTAACTATTATTTTCATTTTTTGCAATCCATCCATAAACATCCAATTTTGTTAAATTTATAACATTTCAATTCACATTTTTTAAGCCCCATTTCCCTACAAATATAATATTTTCTTTTGTCACAGTTACTATTTAAACATCCTTCTTTTCCAGAAAAAAGATGCTTTGGGTTTCCCCAGTATTTTACAACACCCCTATTCCCTGTCACACTTATCATGCTTGGTATATGTATGCTTTTTCTTTTACTATTTTTAAACAATATTACAATCCCAGCCACAGGTACATAAACTCCTTTTGTCATAAACCTTTGCAATGTCCAGTGCTTATTTACATAAACCTTTCAAATGTCCTTTGAATGTCTCTCTTTCTACATCTGTTTGAAAAAGTACATGCATTTTCTTTTTTGTTTCCCTTTTAAATGTTTTTATCACATAAGCATTCCAAGAAAAATTTCCATTGAAAAAAAGAGCATCAAATATAATGTCGCAAAATATCTCTTTCTTAACAAGAATAAATGTTTTTTATCTCATGTGTTTTTACACCTAAAAGAGCTGTTATATTGTCTCAAACTCCATACCTGTCCATTTCTTTGTCTTATTTACTTTGAATCCTTACCACATACTTTCATTTTTCAGTTTCTTCTGCTTTCTTCTCTACTACTCCACTTTTGCCTTCTTTTACTTTCTCAGCATATGTTTTCTTTTCCATCTCACAAATATTCTTGAGGATTGTCTCTGCATCCTACTTTTGTATTTTCTCCATAATGTCACCTCTGTAAACATCTCCTTCATTTACCGGCTCACCCCCATTTCTTTAAGTAAATCATCCCACAACCTTCCTGACTGGAGGGCTGTAATTATACATCCATCATTTGCTGACTCATCTCAAACATTTTTTTTAATATTCTCCCAGAATCCTGCACACATTCTCCGGTCTTGATATTTGCTTTCTCCTTCATTTCTTTCACTAACCCATCATCTCCTTCTCTCTCCATCTGTGTCCCTGTTTCTCCAGGTAGCCTCTGTACCTGGAATGGAAACAGGAAGTGCTATTCTTAAATGAGTCCCACTTACAATAAATGATGAGTTGGGGAAGTTCCCTGATGCCCTGGTTAAATTTCACCTAGTAGCATAAATATCTCAGGTCTCCCCTGAAAAGATGCTACTAGCCTAAAAGGATGAACCCGGTCAGCAAAGGATAAATAAAAAGAAATGGTATGCTTGCTTTTCAAACATCCTATCCATCTTTTGTTTGATTAAGTCCAAGATTAAAGTCTCCTATATTAACTGATTAAAAATTCAAATTATAGTATTGTTCCCAGTTGGTGAAAAAACATTATAATGTCAGGATCATGTTTATTGAGACTATACATATTTCTATTATTTAGGACTAAGTGGTAAGCTTGCCTACCCAAATTGCTCATCTTCCAAGCTATCTGGTTATTACATTGGATCTATATTACAAGATTGAATGTGTAGGTGATCAAACACCTAAACATCGAACTTGTAATATCAAAAGCAAAAAAACAACGAACAGCGGATTTAGCCCAGGGAAGGATTTCCCTTGGCCGATCACCAGATTTTGCCATTTTGTCGACTGTAGAGCAATATAGTTGAATATAGAATATTTAGTTAGGGTGGGTGTGGGGGGCACAGCCCCCACTTCGGGGGGGGTAAAGCCCCCCACTGTGTTTGGGTGTAAGGTTATTATTTTTTTTTCTGTGGCGACAGACATGTTTTCCTGCGCCGTTCGACATTTTTAGGTTCGATAATACAAGTTCGATGTTTAGGTGTTCTATCACCTAAGTAGTCGATCTTGTAATATAGATGCATTACATTAATCATGTGTATTTTAACGCACCTTCAAGAAAGTGTGGTATAGCTTCTTTCCCCCTGACACGTGGTCTGCACAAATTAAAGGATATATATATTTTACATTTAACTAAATCTCTAATCAATACCTTGGTTTCCTATAGACATCCTTGTTAAGACTCTGATAAATTATTTTTTTTTTGTATTGCATGTGAGTGACTTCTAAAGTATCAGGTTAGAATTCTTAAGACATTTCTCCAAACATTGTTTTAGCTTCATTCAGAACCATGCTCCCCGGCCTCCCTTGAGAATACACCAATGGTCTAGTTACAGAAAGACATCTCCCCACGCATTGTTTTGGCTTTATGCAGAACCATGCTTCCCTCCCCCCTTGAGAATACACCAGTGGTCTAGTCACAGAAAGAAATCTCCCCAAACATTGTTTTAGCTTCATGCAGTACCATGGTCCCCTCCCCCTTGAGAATACACCAATGGTCTAGTTACAGAAAGAGATCTCCCCAAACATTGTTTTAGCTTCATGCAGAACCATGGTCCCCTAACACCTTGAGAATACACCAATGGTCTAGTTACAGTAAGACATCTCCTCAAACATTGTTTTAGCTTCATGCAGAATCGTGGTCCCCTACCCCCTTGAGAATGCTGATGGCACTCCATGGTCTTAGTCAATGTATGAGTCTTTGGAAAAAATAAATTTGTTTATACCAACTCAGCTTACACCACTGGTTTAGTTACAGAAGTCCAACCCCCCACCCCCAAGATATGCAATCGATGATCCCTGTACTCTAAAATAAACTATAACATCTATTGCCATTGATCTCAACAATGAAACATATGAGAAACTCCTATCTTAAATGTTCTTATGTTCATACATTCTCCCACCATTCTAACATACAGTAGTCAATGGTTGTACTATCTACACAAAGAGGATATGCATGATTTAAAGATCTTTCCTGCCTTTTTAGAATTGGTGAAGGTTTCAATAGCTAAAGAAGTAATTAGCAAACACACACGGCAATTGAAAGAGTTGTTAACCATTCAGATTATGAGAAGTTTTCTTAATGCAAAAGTACAAATTGTTTTTGTTTATGATGAAATGTAAAGTATTACAATATATAACATTAATAATATTAATAAAAAGGCAAATCTATTACATGAGAATTATATAAGAACTTGATAAAATAAATTATATATTCAGAATTTCCATTTTTTGATAAAATACTGTAGTAACAAATGATGATATAAAATAATTCTAATCTCAGCAAAGACTATTATTTCTTCTTACTTTTGGAAAATAGGTATACAAAGGTCTGGATTCCAAAAGAAAGCTGCAGACAGCATGCCTAAGGAAGATGTCTGTATATTAGCAGCAGACGATTCCATAATAGACAAGAAGATGATTGAGTAATACTTTATTTAGCATTGGATATTTGCAGACTCAGCGCATACTTGTCAGTTACAAAACACAACAGGTGCCCCTAATGCCAATAAATTGCAACAGACTAGTGCACCGACAATTTTATGAAAGCACTTGGTAGAGGCCTTATGTGCTAAACTTTTTTCTCCTAAAGCTGTTATAAATTGCTCAGCAATCTTGTGGATTCTACAGTTTTTCCCAAAAAAGTTCAAGTTGCATTCAATGCACTACAGCAGGTTGTGGTACTATAAGCCGTAATAGAGGACAATCTGAAAATGCATCCCAGAAGAAAGCCAGCAAGGTGATGGTCCAGGCTACAGCTAAGCCAGCTCTCTGATCAGAAATAATAGATAAATACAGATTAGACAGAGCGCTGGTGCAGGCTGTGTGCAGGATATGTGCACCCCATGTGTTCATGCAGTCCTCAGGATAACCCAGTACCAGTAGAAACAAAAGTGTGTCTGAGCCTGGATATATTGGCCTCTGGGACATTTCAGCAGCATATAGGCAATACTGTCCCAGACAGCCACCAGTCAAGTTCTAGGACAGTTCCAGGCAATAATGTGGAGTAAAGTGGATGAGTTTATCCACTTTTCAACAACAGACATGGATCACAGAACTATCATGGAACAGTTTTGTGCCATTGCCACCTTCCCTGTGTCCTTGGTACAATGGACTGCACCCACATTGCAATCAAAATCTGAGTGGTTCTTGATGCTAAATATTACACCAATAGAAAGGTGCAATCACTCAATTGTCAGGTTATCTGCTCAGCAGATAGCCTCATTACCAATAACATGGTGACACACCCCGGAAGTGTGTGCCAACTGCAGGTGTGGGTGACCCACCTCAAGAACCTCAGGTGTCTAATGTGGAGGTATCAGAGCTTTCACAGGATGATCAGAAGTACACAAGGGTGAGAAGAAATAGGCATGGGCAGTGGACACTGAGGACATATGTTCTTGCTCAGGCAACATGGATGGCAGCATCTAGCTCACAATTTTGGGGTATGACAAGCCACATGTACAGAGGTATACAGACAAAAAAGTGATGCTCACACAGTATTGCCCCACAACAGCAGCACAAAACTACTGGAAAAAAAAATTAGTTGTCCAGATTGATCATGCATACCATAACCACAATATTCACCTGCAAATCCTAATACACATGCATGTGCCATTGCAATGAACAAAGCTGAGTGGCTACAGAAGAACATTCACCTAAGGACAACTTTATACAAGGTACATCACCAAAGATGGTCACTAGCATATGTGTGGTATGCATGAGGTGCACACAATAGACAGTGCTGTTAGCCAGGTAGGATGTCATCATACATATAATTAGTGTGTGTAGGTAGCAGTATAACTGGGTTCCTATCAGTTCGTCGAAACATCAGCAGTTCGAACACCATATGTTCGAACTGTGGCATCCAAAAATTGATTATTGCGAAGCCGCGGAACACCAAATTCTTTCCCAGGGAAAGAATTTGGTGGGCCATTTCTGTGGCTTCGCTATAGTCAGTGCTGTGGTGGAAAGTTACGGGTCGGGTTCGGGTAAGTGTGCGATTGTGCGGATGTTAGGGTTAGGGCATGGGTTAGGTGAGTTAGGGTTAGGGCACGGGTGAGGTGGGTGTGTGATAGTGACAGACGTTAGGGTTAGGGTGCGGGTGGTGAGTATGTGATAGTGAAAGACTTTACGGTTAAGGCTGGATAGGTGAGTTAGGGTTAGGGTGCGGGTCAGGTGAGTGTGCGATAGTGACGGACCTTAAGGTTAGGGTTTGGATTAAGGTATGTACAGTTTAGTGTAGGGTTAGATGTAGGATTTTAAGTGTATGTGTGTGGATTTCTGTTTTTTTGGTGTGCTTGTGTTGCGTGTGTGTTTGTTGGAACAGCAATTTTTTCCCTGGAAAAAAAAATCGCTGTTCGAAGTCTTTGATGTTTTTGCACTTCGAGGTTAGAAGTTCAAACATATGGTGTTCGAACTTCAGCCATTTCATTGAAGTGATATAAACCCATATAACTGCCATTATCACAATAAATGTGGAATAATGTAGTAAACAGAATGTACCATAGCTGACAGAATACAGCTGTAGGGGTTGTATGATAACACTGAGATGCATCACACACATCTAAGGAATGCGTAACACCATAGTACATCACCTTATGCAGCAGAGAGAAGCATGAATAGTGGCAATATGGCAAAAACTGACAACAAAGCCACATACCTGACATGGGACATACAAGTATTATGGGATATGCCTAATCTGGAATGTCACACATAAAGCAAAACTAAAATGCACAGATGGGTGCAACGACATGAGTTAGTCAGATGAATGTTCAATTCAACAAAGCATCAATGACAGACATTACGCATCAGCCATGGAATATGTTATTATCATATGGGATAGAGCAAAATAGGTTATATATGTGTGTGTTAAAAAGGCACATATGGGAAATAAACTTCAGCAAGAGGATTCCAAAGGTGAGTATGTAAACAAAGGTACATTCTGAAGGGAGGCATGTACCAGAATAAAATGCCACAACTATCACCATTATGCTCAATGAAATATATTTATGCAAGCAATAATGGCATATATCAATGAAATGTTTAATGTATAAATCAATACTGTATGAATAAGGTAACATGCTGACTGGGACAAATGCTTGCAATATATCAACTAGCAACAGATGCTAAAATGGAAGCAGAGTGATTGTCAGATACAGTTGCCAATATATTACCTAAAATATCACAGTGACAAATGTAATAACCAAATCCACTGAACAGTGAACCAGCACTGTAACACAAAAAAATACCAAAATAATGAATAATAAACAACCAGGTGACAATAAAATTCACAACAAACTTTAATGAATAATGATTAAGCACTTTTGTCTACTTTTACATATAAGACATCATCAGAACCATAAAATTACATGAAAGAACAACTAGTTAAAAACCCTTTAATTCAGACACATGCACAGTTTCAACCAATAACAATTTGTACATAATACACCAATAAAATCCCTATGTATCTAAAGAATAATGTAAGATGATATTTGGATGGTACAGTGGTGCAGCTTGTAGCATTGCTGCCTCACAGCAAGAGGTTCTCCAGTTCGATTCTTGGCTGGGGTGCGGAGTCTGCATGTCCTCCCAGTGTTCCTGTGGGTTTCCTCCAACATTCCAAAGACATACATCTGGAGCATTTTTCCCCAGGCTTCCGCTGAAAATGGGCTCTGTCCCAGTCAGACTTTCCCAGTAAACAAATGTTAAATAAATAAATGTATGCAAAATGTACCAGTGAAAAATAATATGTTAAAACACCAATAAAACCATTATATGGGCTAAATCACCCAATGGAATTATAGACACTGTTCCATATTTTAAAAATACTACACTCATGTAACTCATGTTTATAACTTAGATGCTCTAAATTTTAACTCGCTAGTGATCAAAATGGCTTCATTTAAACGTGGAAAAACTGAAGCGTTTAAATGAAGTTTCCAAAGCATTTCCTTGATTAGTCACTTATTTTAGTAAAACAAATCCAGAAGTAGACACGCATTTATTAACACAAACAACAAACCTTTTGGTAATCACCCTCCATCAGTGATTTAACATTAGGAAAAATCAATTCAATTTAAAATAACTTGAATTAAAACATGTGACACAGCCATCCAATAATATTGAACAATCAATCACATATTAAAATACATTTAAAAAGCACTTAAAAAGAAGTTCTCACAGAACTTTTATAAAACAGTATTAAAATTAACATAGTTGCATTTGTTTCCTTACTAATGGTTTTATAGTTATTGCATTATTTAATCATGAGAAAACATCTGCTTGTAATCCAGTAATCCATTTATATTTGGATATTTCTAATGTAATATTAATGTCACCACCTCTAAAAAGTTTTTGCACAACTTCTATGACTTTAAACTTAAAGTCATGTGTCATATCTGTATCCATGATATGCTTGGCTAAAGCATTTATTCTTACATTTCTACAAATGTCTGACTTATGTTCTTTAATTTGATCTCTTAATCTGTGGTTGAATTTCCCCACATAGAAACATAAACATCTTATACAAGTCCCTAGGCAAACTATTGACGTTGCATTGCATGTTGCTTGACACTGAAATTTAAATAATTTTTTGGTGACCGGGTGTAAAAAATCTACTATATCACTAATATTCTTGCAAAAGCTACAATCATAACAAGGAAAGGTGCCACATTTACCTACAGTTGTGTTGGTGTTAACATAACGAATACCAATTTTATTCTGTAGTTTGCATCAGTTGTACTATCATTTTGTTCACAATAATAAGGATGTGCCACTTGCATCCTATTTCCCATTGCATATCCCATGATTTCCTTTATAATTCTATCACTGTAACCTCTATCTTTGAACTCTTGAGCCATTTCTGTTAATTATTCCTTACATCTGACTTCCTCTGTATTTAATCTGCTAACTCTTGTAAATTGTCCCTTCACTATACCTTTAAACACATGAGGGGCGTGCATGCTCTTCATGTGGGTATATCTATTAACCTGGGTCTCTTTCCTATACACACTTGTTTTTAGCAGAGTCATACATTTATCTATCTGTACATCTAAATAGACAATAGTACTACTAGAATAATTCATCTTAAATTTCAGCAATTCAGTTGAAGTATTCAAATATTGAATAAAACTCAATAGCATTTGTTCACCACCTTTCCAAACTAAAAACAGTCATCAACAATGTGTAGATACAATAATACATTTTCTTTAAAAGTATTATTAGAGTCATATATATATATATATATATATATATATATATATATATATATATTCATTCATGTTCCCATTGATTTAACACCAGGGTTGCACAGGTGTTAACCATGAGAGTACCCATTGCAACACCAGAAACCTGTAGGAAAGGTTGACCACCAAACATAAAAATATTCTTAGTCAGTACTATTTCAATAAGTTCACACATATTTTCAATCTGTCTAGCCAGCATATCAGTATTACTACACAGGAAGTCATGAATTGCATTGCTACCATAGTCTTTTGGAATGACGGTAAACAGAGAATTTATATGAAGTGTCACCAATAAATAGTCATTCTCCTTATTAACTTTATACCAAGTATATAATTTGGTTAAATTAGGAGATTAAATACAGAGGAAGTCAGATGTAAGGAACAATTAACAAAATGGCTCAAGATTTCAAAGATAGAAGTTACAGTGATAGAATTATAAAGGAAATCATGCGATATATAACAGGAAATAGGATGCAAGTGGCACATCTTTACTTTTGTGAACAAAATGATAGTACAGCTGATACAAATTTACAGAATAAAATTGGTATTCAATATGTTACCACATATAATCTTAGAACTAAGGAGGTAGAAAAAAATTATAAAATAGAACTGGAGAATTTTGACATCAGTGCCAGAGTTGGTAAATAGAGTAGGTGCGAAGCTTAGATTTGTATACAGAAATTTTATGAATCTGAGAAGGAAGTTATGCTATAAAGATTTTAAGATCAGCAAATCCAATTGAGGATTGTATAAACTGAAGCGCTTCAGTGGGTTAGCAACAGAAACTCTGTCATTTGAAAATGCAAGTTTAACGGTCACATTCCTTACAAAAAGTTAGATATCTACAATTAAATCACTTTTGGGTGACATCAGGAAAATGAATCTCTTTAATGCTTTAGCTAAGCATATATCCAATAATGAAGGGCACATGTTTGTATTTACAGTATTGCAAATGATATCAGATAGTAAAAAGGGGGGTGATATTAACAACAGAGTAGAACTAGCTGAAATGCAGTGGATAGCAAGAATGCAAGCATATAAATTACCAGGAATCAATGCTACTATGCCTTTAAAACCTGTTTTTCAGAAGCATAGATCACATCACTGACGTAATCATTTTATTGATTAGTTTCTATTGGTTGTTTATCATTGTTAAGATATTTAAACTTGGGTGTAATGTTTGTCTATTATATGGATCTGAAGAATCAATTTGTGTGAAAGTGCTTATCCTGCCGTATTTTTAATAAACTGCATATGCTTTTAGCTGTGGTGGTCACTTGGAGTTTTGGTTTTTACATTTGCAATTTGTTCTCCTGGGTGACCTTTGGCAGGTCTATATTATAACATTGACATTTGAAAACATTGAACACCATATGGTCGATGTCTTCAAACATCAACCTTATAAAAAGACAAAAAAAAAAAAAGAAAAAAGTACCCTAATGGGTTTAAGCAGGGAGGCTAACCACCCACATGGGGGGTTGCGGCCCCCCTACCCCCTGTTACTTAAATATACCAACTTCGAGACTGCACTACATTGCAGTAAATGGAAATCTCCCCTTACGGAGATTTCTGTTTACACGCTCAAGATTCTGAGCGTTCGATATTCTCGTGTCGACAATGTCACATTCGACATTGTCGGCTTTCGAGAATATAATATAGACCCCCTTTGGCTGCTGGTGGTTGCCTTTTTTATTCTATTTATCATTGCCGTAACACAGCAGCATATGGCTGAAGGAGCTGATATCGAGCTTGGCTATTGGCAGAATGAAGAAGTCAGTAGGAATGGCCATTTCAAGCATTTGCTCAACTTGGATGTCAAACCGCTACTGTGACTGAATCTGACAGGTGATGAATCTAATATGGAGCCCCCTCACTGGGACACTTTTAAAATGTCTTTAAAAGAATTTGAAAATGGTTTGTTTAAGCTTAAAAGACTTCAATGGCAACACCTCCATATGGAGGCCTGCCTTCACTACAAAGTGGTCCCAAGGGGCTTACAAATTCTTCGCATGCCCACTTATGGTGAGACTTTTCCGCTATTACTTAAGCAATGGCAGGCTCTGAATATGGACTTGAGCTTTAGCTATATTAAGCTGCTGATTGAATTCTTTAGCCCTCAAGAGAAAGAACTGGCTGTGAGAATGGAGAGTATGCAGAGAGAACTTTTGAATAAGTACAATGAAGATAGCTATATAGCTGAGATCGATAATGTTTTGCTGAATGTGTTAGCCTATGATGATCGGCTACAAGGGCAGAAAAAGAAAAAACTTGAAAGAGATTTCAGAGATTTTAAGAAGGGACATATTTCTGTATGGTCTCGGGGATCAGAAAGGAATGATGATGCCACCACTGCCCCTGCAACAGGAGCTGCATTGAATATAGAGCAACAAGCACCTTCAGCTATTGAAAATCAGGTAACTTTGCCTGCTGAGTCTCAAACTGCTCCAATAGACTTGGCTTCTGGCATTACAGGATTGGGAACCATGAATATGTCTCCACAGCTGCATAACAACCACGTGGTGATAGACCGAAGACTATAAATCATGTGACAACTACAGGAAGTGTCTTTCCTGGCCTACCAGCCCTTTCAGGCTGCCTCAACCACAGAGGAGAGGGCATCTTTTCAGTCAAGGTCGGAAGAGGAGGAAAACATTATCAGAGGAGGAGAACTTTATGGAGTCAACATACTTCAAGAGGTATCAATGCTAGTTCTTAATTTATCCTCTGTTGAATGTACTGCATCACAGAACAGTTTACTTAACAGAGGACTACTTTTGTGCCAGCTCGCCCTTCACAGGTTAGTGATTTAATTGTAGATATCAAACGTTTTGCAAGAAATGTGGCCCTTAAACTTGCATTTTCAAATGAGGGAGTTTCTGTAGCTAACCCTCTGAAGCATTCCAGTTTATACAATCCTCAGTTGCCACCTATGGTTGATACTTTTGTTAAACTTTGTGAAAAGGAAGTGTTTGATTCTCTGCCAGCAAACAATACTTTTTATAACTTAGACAAAGATGAGGCTATGGCTCTACAACAACTAAGGAATAACTCCAGGCTAGCAATTCATCCAGCTGATAAAGGAGGGGCAATTGTTGTATTAGATTCAGCGTTTTATGTCAACAGTATGCAAGATATGTTAAGTGACACTATCACTTACAGGGTTATATCGCGGTCGGTTGTTGAATCAATTGTAAAGAAAGTGCATGAAACAAGATATGACTTATTACTAACATCTATGATTAACAAAGATTTATATGACTTCATGTTGGTTGATAAGCCATTAGTTCCTATTATTCATGGTTTACCCAAGGTGCATAAATCTCTGAGCAGCCTCCCTTTTGTCCTATTGCATCAGGGAGGGGATAGGTGACTGAATTTATTTTCATCTTCATTCAAACTAGTTAAAGACACCCTTGGAAAAAGCGACAACTGTTCTTAAAGACACCGAGCACTTTTTATGCACTCTGGGAGATTTTTGCAGACATTATGGGTGATTTCAGTCTGAAGTTTTATTGGTTATAATGGACATTTGTATTTTGTTTATGATAATACCCCCTGATTTTAGGATTTACTCTGTGAAGTGTTTTCTGAGAAATAATATTGATTATTCTTCCATACATATTGAATTATTAGGCATGTTGTTAGAATTGGTTTTGGAAAGCAATTTGTTTATGTTTAAGGAGACCATTTATATGCAGAATCTTGGGCTAGCCATGAGGACCCCCTACACGAACAGTTATGCCAACTTGGTGTTGGCAAACTGGGAAAGCAGGGTGGTCCTTTCGCAACATATATTCATTCCACACTTGCTACATTACAAACGATTTGTGGATGATTGATTGTTCTGTGGCGATGTACACGTGCAATTGCAACAGTTTGTAGAATATCTTGAACAAAGTAGTGACTGCTTTAGATTCACTTTGAATTTCTCTAGTGATTCTATTGATTTTTTAGATACTAAGGTTGTCTTGATGAATGGCATATTCACAGTACTCTATTTAGGAAAAATTGTAGAAAGAATGCATTGTTTCATCGCTCCAGTATGCACCCTAAGCATGTTGTTAATAACATAGCTAAAGGGCAGATCTTAAGAATGTCTGGACTTCACACTGAAGATCAGGATTATCAAGGAGCATCTTTGGAGCTGAAGAATGAGTTAATGAAGAGAGGTTACAACCAAAATGAACTAAGTAGAGTTATGTAACAGGTCAATGGCCTGTGTGATACAACAGGGAAGCCATTTTTTTCACAGGATAGCTCATGAGTCTGATACAAGGGTGACACATGGGGGATCGAAAAGAAATGTTTTAAGACTACCCATCACCTATAGTAATAACATCCATAAAGTATGTCATATTATTAACAAATATTGGCCTATTTTGGCCTCTAATGATCAGATAAGAGCTATAATATATTGGCCTATTTTGTCCTCTAATGATCAGAAAAGAGCTATAGTAGGTAACAGACCTAGTTATACATTTAAAAAACAACATTTCTTTGAAAAGGCAGTTTTGCTATACCACTAATAGTAGTATCAAGGTGACTTCTAATAGGCATGGTACATTTCCATGCAGAAATTGTAGGGCCTGCTCATTTGTTTCAAGGAGAGATACCTTTATGCATCCCTCCACCAACCATCTATTTACTTTCAGCCTATATGCTGATTGTAGATCTAAGAATTTAGTTTATCTAGCTAGCTGTAGATCATGTGTCTTTCTATATTGGTAAGATGATGCTTAAAGAACATATTATGCAATATTTGGGTGACGACATCAGGAAAATGAATCTCTTTAATGCTTTAGCTAAGCATATTTCCAATAATGAAGGGCACATGCTTGAATTTACAGTATTGCAATTGATATCAGATAATAAAAGAAAGGGTGATGTTAACAACAGAGAAGAACTAGTTGAAATGCAGTGGATAGCAACAATGAAAGCAGATAAATTACCAGGAATCAGTGCTACTATGCCTTTAAAACCTGTTCTTAAGAAGCGTAGATCACATCAGTGACTTAATTGTTTTATTGATTAGTTTCTATTGGATGTTTTATCATTGTTAAGATATTTAAACTTGGGTGTAATGTTTGTCTGAAGAAGCACTTTGTGTGAAAACGCTTATCCTGCCTTATTTTTAATAAACTACATATGCTTTTAGCTGTGGTGGTCGCTTGGAGATTTTGGTTTTCACATTTGCATTTCATTCTCCTGGGTGACCTTTGGCTGCTGGTGTTTGCATTTTTTATTCTACCAACACAGAAGATGAAGCAATGGATCCACCAATAAATGCTACACCACTAACTCGCAAACAAAGCGATATTTAAGCAGCTATACGAACCAAAAAGTTCTTCAGTATACGAGCAGTACTCACAAACAGTGCAGTTTATTGACAGCTGAACGAACGTAAAACTATTCAATTCACAAAGAATATACACATAATATGATGAAAAATAAGTTAAGCGCTTTCACCCAAATATAATGGGCTTCATCAGCTGTTAGAAGATATCTATATTTATTTTTCTATGTGGGGAAATGTAGCCACAGGTTAAGAGATAAAATTATAGAATATAAGTCAGACATTCATAGGAATGTAAGAATGAATGCTTTAGTCAAGCGCATTATGGATACTATGACACATGACTTTAAGTTTAAAGTCATAGAAGTTGTGCAAAAAATTTTAGAGGTGGTGACATTAATGATACATTAGAAAGAGACGAATATAAATGGATTATTAGATTACAAGCAGATGATTTTCCAGGATTAAATAATGCAGTAACTATAAAATCATTATTAGTAAGGAAACAAATGCAACTATGTTAATTTTTAGTATTGTTTTATAAAAGTTCTGTGAGAACTTCTTTTTATGTTTTTTTTAAATGCATTTTAATATGTAATTGATTGTTCAATATTATTGAATGGCTGTGTCACAGGTTTTTATTCAAGTTATTATAAATGTAATTGTTTTTTCCTGATGTTCAAACACTGATGAAGTGTGATTCCTGAATGTTGTGTTGTTTGTGTTAATAAAAGTATTTCTACTTCTGGATTTGTTTTACTTGGATTCATCTGGTTCCATTCGGGTGTAGTTAACTGCTGTTTTCTCTTTGCATACTTTTTTAGTCACTTATTTTGCCAGTCACCTTCACATGGAACCAGGTATAACTATTTGAATACTGATATCTTTGAACTTCTTAAAGTTTTTACAACCCATCGAGTGCCTAGCTAAAGTACTCTTGTTGTCTCGCCTAGATATACTGTACAGATGTTGGTAAATTCATTTGTTCAGAGGGTTCAAAGTCTTTCCAATGTAAAACACAGAACAAGTATAGTATCTTGTAATATAAACAATCTTGTCAGAAAGACAATCAAATCTACCCCTACTAACCCATCCATTTATTTTCTCAAAAAATTCCTTATCAGGATCATTATCAGTGTAGGAACACTGATTACTCTGTCCTCATTTTGATGTTTTTCCTGACCCCATCTAAATAATCTGTGTTGGTCTTTCTAATATTCTCTTAAAATGTGCTCTATTTTTGCATGTGAACATAGGAACAGGATTAAATGCTGACTTAGTGCCCTCATTACATTGTAGAATTGCTCAGTTTTTTCATAAAATATTACAATTATCGGGTGCAGCTAAAGAATAAACTAATATCATATTGTCCCATCTTTCTAAGCAAGTGTGCCTCAGCTGGTTAATCGCACCCTTTTCTACCTCTTGATTTTTATTTTTTTTTTTGTACAATCCCTTAATAATAATAGGGGTAAATGTTTGACCTCTCTCATTCAAAGCTTCTACATACAAGGTGTCAATTAAGTCTTCAGGGTATCCCCTTTGTAAAAGCATTACTTTTAATTTATTAAATGAATTTTTACAAATTTTATCATCTGAAGTTAACCTGGATACCTTGATAAACTGGTTTTTAATTACGGCCTTTTTTGGTGAAATGGATGATTACTTATGTAATATAAAAATGTATTACAAATGCAGGTTTCCTGTAAATCAAAGTATCAAATCTACCACCCTGTCTTTTACTAATCTCAGTGTCCAAATAATGTATTTTGTTGTCACTAGTGTTATAAGAAAATCTTAAAAAGATGTAGTTTCTTCTAATATTTATTTATTATTTATTTATTTAACATTTGTTTTCCAGGATCATCCAGATGGACAGCTAATGTCCATTTTCAGCGGAGTCCTGGGGAGAAAAGCTCCAAACAGTTACAGAGTAGAGAACAATTAATAATAACAATCAAGGTGACACAGTTTAGGAAACACATGTGGAAAGATTAATAGGGTATTAATACATAGATGAAATGCAGATATATGATTATACATTTTATAGTCAAGTGTATGTACAGTGTTATTACATTACAGATCATTGGTATAGTATAGGCTTATAGACAATATTTACAATATGTACAGTGAGAATGAATGGAACACAGTATTATTTGTTTGACTAAAGCATCAATAGAAAACTTCCTTCAGCACGGTGCGACTTCAGGGGAGTCCATAATAATAATTGAACAAAGTGATAAAACTGAGACTCGGTACCAGACCAAAGTATCAGGATATTATCCAAAAAATTAAAGTAACATGCACAATACTGAACATGTCCAAGTTTAAACACCATTTGTTTTTCTCATCACAAAAGAACAGCATTGGTAAAAATGGGAGCACAAATGTAGGCACACTGATGACAGGACTGGAAAAATGACAGTGTTGAGTCCTCAAGACATGGAAACATTCTTACAATGAGGCTAGGCCAGGCCCAGGGGAAATATGCCCCCCCCCATTATAGAATGAAGTAGCAGTCCACAAAAATCTCAAAAACTGATAAGCCAAAAAAGAGCCATAAAGACAATAGACTGGACTATTAAGGATAAGGAAGAAATTATGTATTGTTACTATTATGCAAGAAGTCTGGGCAGTTTGCGGTGGTGCAGCAGTAGCATTGTTGCCTCACAGCAAGAGGTTCTCCTGTTCGATTCTCAGCTAGTGTGTGGGGAGTGCCTTCTGTGTGGAGTCTGCATGTCCTCCTCGTGGCTCGCGTGACGTTCCAAAAGACATGCGTGAATGGGCATGCCTTCGTTGAAGGTTGGGCATCGAGCTGGCAACTTGTCACCGTGAAAATCTACTGCCAATCATTAGCGGACCGGAGTTCCGCTGTGGCAACCCCTAACCGGGAAAAGCCGAAAGACATCAACAACAATTATTATGCAAGAAGCATAGAATTTCCATTCAGAAGATATACAAAAAGATTAAGACAGAAATTAAAGAAAAGAAAAATACTTCCACAAGAAAAACTGTTGGAAGCTTCAAATAAAAAATTGTGCTCATTAATACAACAGATTTATGAAAAACATTATATAGACCAAGAAACCTTAAGCCATTTGGAAAAAGAAGTCACTGAGGACGTGTAAAAATATAAAGAACAAAATCTAGATACTTTTGAAAAGTATAAAAGAGTAATATGGACATGGGAAAGAAAGGGAGATCTGATATGGTGCAATATTTATGCAAAGGAGAAAGTCAAATTAATCAACACAAAAAAGGCAGTCCCAAAGATATTTGAAGAGAAATATAGGCAAAGGCATCCAGATATGGAAAACTACACAATAAAAAAAAATAAGATCAGAAGGAGGGAATGTAGAACAGAAGATTAGTAAAGCAGAAGTTAAAAAAACAGAAGTTGAAGTTAGGGAATACTTGCCAAGTTAAGGATTTATTGTAGAAAGTCTAACACAGATTATATCACTGCATGATGGAACAATGAGTCCCCAGAGTAAGGAGAAACAGGAGGAGCAAGAGACATCTGAAGAAGAAATACAGACATGGAAAAGAAAAAGAGATTTAATATGGTGCAATATTTATGCAAAGGAGAAAGCAAAACTAATTAATACAAAAAGAGCAGCACCAAAGATATTTGAAGAGAAATACAGGCAAAGGCATCCGGACATGGAAAATTTTACAATACAAAAAATAAGAAAACAAAAGGTAGAAAAGAAGATTAGTAATGGAGAAGTTAAAGACATAGAAATTGATGTTATGGGTTACCTGTGAAGTCCAATATTTAGTATAAAAAAACCCAGATAACATCACAGCAGGTTAAAGCAATGGATCCCCAATTAAGGAGAAACCAGTGGAGTGGGACACATCTTATCAGTTGCTTTATGAAGATATTTTGAGCCTTTCATAGGAAACGAGTACAAATTTTCAACTGGAGTTGAACAGCAGAAGAAACAGGAAACTGTGGCAACTCTGATGTAGTCAATACTGTGGAATGATAGGCCAAAGAGTTCCCATATGAAAGAGCAATGGATGACACAGGATGAAACTGAAGCGAATGTAGCACAGGAAGATGCTCTGGAACTTTCTATAGAATGCCCACAGGAAATGGAGAACAAAGAATGTCCCCTCAGTTTAGAAGAAAATGATCTAGGAGAAGAGTTGCTTGATTTAATAGAGATGGACAGACATATTAACATCAATGAAAGAAATAGATTACAGAATGTCAATAAAACCCCAAATGATAGAAGTTTGATAAAACAAATGGACACAGTAATTAGGACTGTTCATAGAGATTCATACAATATAACATAAGTAATTAGGATACATTACTGTGCAGCTAAATTAATAACGATAAAGTCTTACCACAAAAGCACAGAGTAGTAAGGGAAAGGAACGAGAGAAATGAATAGAGAACTGAATGCCATTGTGGAAGTATTGAAGAGAGAAAACTATAAAGCAATTAAGACAAGAAATGCCAATTTTAGAAGAGTATGGAAGAGGGAACAGATCAACAAAAATAGTAAGAAAGATAGATGTGATAAAACCAATGTGCAGTATCAGACCAGATCAGGATCTATTATGCACTATCACAAATAATAAACTAAAAATATCAGCAAAGGCAGAAAAACTTAGAAGATATGCTGATAAATATAAAGGAAAAGTACAAAATAAGCAATTTATTGATGATCGAAAAAAGTTTTTTAGAGAACTGGGAAACAAAGCAAAATGAATTGAAACACTATAAAGAAAAGAAGAAATAGATATATTTTGGAGAAATATCTATGAAGATCCAGTGGAACATATCAAAGATGCAAAATGGATGAAAGGATAAGAAGTTCAAATGTACAGGATATGAAATGGGATGAAGTAACGACTGGTAAGACTGAAATTTCTGGCTAAAAGTATTACAATCTTTACATGAAGATTTAGCCATGAGTAAGAACTATTTATATGCACACCCCAAACAGACACCAGCCGACTTAACAACAGGAAAAGCATTACTCCTACTTAAGAGCGAACCTGCAAGCTACCCTAAAAACTATAGACCAATAACTTGCCTTCCAATGACGTATAAAATATACACTGGAATTGATGCCCACAGAGTTTATAGTCGTATAGAAGAAAACCCAATCATGGCAATAGAATAATAGAGTAATAAAAGAAAGTCATATGGACCAAAGGATCATTTGTTGTTAAATAAAGTCATAATGGAGAACTGTAAAAAGGGGAAGAATCTAAGTATGGCATGGATAGACTACAAAAAAGCATTTGACAGTATCCCACATTCATGGATAAAAGAGTGCTTAAAAATGTATAAGATGCATTCTACACTAATCGATTACATTACTGTGATCATGAAACAGTGCATACCACTTTGCAGTTAAGCCATGATAAAGGACAAATTATTATTCCAGGTATAAAAATTCAAAGGGGATTATTCCAGGGCAACTTGTCTGTCACCGCTGCTCTTATGTGTTGCCCTTAATGCATTAAGCAGTCTACTTAATAGATTAGTTCATGGCTACAATTTGGTTCCCAGAAAACAACAAAGTGTAAAGTCTTCTCATCTTCATTTTTTAGATTTAAAATTGTATAGTTCATCAGATGAAGAACTGAAAGCATAACTGCAAGTGGTCAAATCATTTTCGGATGATATAAGAATGTCATTTGGTCTTCATAAATGTGCAAAAGCAACCTTTAAAGCAGGAAAACTGTGGCACCAGGAACATAAGTTTGGGTCAAGAATGTGATATAAAAGAACTTGAGTAAGAGGGACTGTATAAACATTCGGAAATTGATGAAGGATCAACAATAAAACATAAACAAATATGAACAAAACTTAGTAAGGAATATTTTAGAAGACAAATTAATACTGAAAACTGCACTGACATCTAGAAACAAAGTCGAAGCTATAAATCAATTTGCTCTTTCTGTCCTAACTTACAGTTTTGGAGTGACTGACTGGCCCCAAAAGGTATTAGATAGGTTGGACAGGAAAACAAGAAGGATCCTTCATGCTCATCAAATGATTTATAAATATCAGTGCATACCAAGACTATATATTTCCCATTCTGAAGGCAGTATGGGGCTCCTTGAAATTGATTATGTGTATAGATCTGCATCCGTGGGACTGCATACATATCTGCTGACATCACAAGACCCACACATAGTGAAAGTTTTGAAACATGAGGAGAATAAGTTTAAGATGACTTCCCTACTTAGTTTAGCAGAAGTATATTGGCATCAAGTGGGAATGTAAGTCAAACCAGAAGTAGATAAACCTCAGACAGCAACTGAATGTGCCAAAAAACAAAAGAAAGAATATAAGATGAAGGATCAGATGAGAAGGCAAGAAATGTGGAAAATACATAAATATAGTTGCAAATATAGAAAACTCTTGGAACAACCTCATGTTGATCAGGACTGAATGCAGGAATGGTTAAGAAGAAGTCAATTTAAACTAAAGTATGAAAGGTTAATATTGGTGGCCCAAGATAGTGAACTACATACATGTTAGTGTACAAACTCCATTGAACACATGGGAGAAACAGACAAATGTAGGTTTTGTAAAACAGAATTGGAAACAGTCACACATCTAGTTGCTGGTTGTGATATACTAATGGCAGAAGGACTGTATATTGATAGGCATAATAAAATAATAAAACTGTTGTATTGTAGATTGTGCAAGCATTATAATATTGAAGTAGCTGAAAAACACTGCAAACATCAGCCACAAAGCATTATAGAAAATGATAATGTTTATATCACATGGTATCACCCATTACCAACAGTTCAAAAAATAGATGTGGTCCATGAAAAAATGACAAAAGTAGCATCGATCATTGAAATTGCTACACCCAGTGACTATAGTGTTTTAAGTACAGAGAGACACAAAGTCATGAAATACCAGGATTTGCAGGTAGAAACAAGAGCAATGTGGAAGAAGGATGCACAGACAGTTCCAATAGTAGTAGGAGCAACAGGTCTTATGAAAAAGAATTTACAGTCATACTTAGACATGTTACCAATACCTGTAACTCAATAGGAATTGCAGGAGTCATTACTGGATGCATTGTGGGTGCTGCAAAGAGTAATTCTGGCTAGCATCAAAGACTGAAACAGTACTAATTTCATGAACTTTAATCATACTTTGACTTAGGAATAGGGTCATTTCTGTCATGGTATTCGAAATCCAAAAGACTTTAAAAAATTAAAAAAAGAAAGTTATCAAGTTGATTCCTGGTCTACATTTGAAAAAAGGGGTCTATATTATATATTCAAAGTTTCAAAACTTCGAATCCCATATGTTCAACAACATATGATTGAAGTTTGAAACTTTGAATATATAATAAAAAATAAATAAATAAATAAATAAAACTTACCTTAACGCTCCCATGCACCCCCCTACTTAAATATGCCAACTCTGAGATCGCACTTCAGTGCAGAAAAGGGAAATTCTCCCATTCTGCACCGCACAGTGCCGTTACATTTAACCTTCAAACTTTTCAAAGTTCCATCATATGGTGTCGACCATATGACATTCGAACTTTGAAAAGTTCGTTCATGCAATAGGAACCCAAAAAAAGGTAATTTGCACATATTGGGAGGTATACAGGAAGTCCACTTATTGACAGGTAAACCTTCAAAGCATATATTGAAGTAATGTCCCTCATATAAATTGTAATTCTTTATGCAAGATGATAGATGCCATGTATATTATTATCATTTACAGACAAGCATATGGGATACACATGAATGACATGCATCAGTTTCTGTGTATACGTCACAAAATGTAAAGCATAAATGTGTGAATTATCCTTTCCACATCTTAAGATATATAGAGTGGGATTAGCATGCAGGGCCATGGAAATGTTGCCAACCACTTCAGCAGAAACACCCCTGCTTTATTCACAGTCATGTGCACAGCCAACTAGCCCTACCAAGTCAATGTTAACCATGTGGAATATGTCAAAGATATCAAATGTACTCAGCAATAAAGATCTGCTCAACTGTGTCATGTATGCAAATGTAACTAACATATGTAGCTATATGTGTCAAAAAGCAATGTGGAACAATAACCCCATATGAACATAAACATCTTAGCTGTGATGGCAAGATGTGAAAACAGCCACGTTACAGACTAACTCATCTTGATGTCACCCCAATCACATTAAATGGCATACCAGCATCCAGTGTAGAAGTAAGCATCAGTGAATATCAACATATGACTTGCAGACACTCCCATAAACATCTGTTATCTGCAAGCAGTACTATACTAGTTATCTCAAGGTGTGAGATACATTTGCACTCTCAATTAAAACTCCAGCTGTGCAGCTGTAACTTAGGCATGATGTACTACTGCTTGATCACACAGTGTTTATTCTGTATTATGCACACTTACAATAACATTAACTGCTGTCTAACCTCATAGGTCCATAGGTTGATACTAGGCTAATGACCACTAGGACCTTTATAAGCCTAGCCATACACCCCAACCCAATTTGTCACCAAGTACATTGGGCATCTGTTAAGAGGAGGGTATGTTAGTAAGGAGGTAGCTAAGTGATTTGTGGGGGATGTTAATGGGAGAACATTTTAATTGCTGACAGCCTCTGTCCATCAGAGACATGGGAGATGGATGGAGGGTGAATTTATGATTCTCCATCCGATGGTCAAAGTTTCATCTGAATAGGATCAGGGATGAACTCTGCTTTACATGGATGGGGAGCCTATTCCATAACATGAGGTTTTCTTTCATTCACATATCTGTCCCACCAGCATGTTTTATTTATGTCACAAGTGAAGTCTGAATCCTTGGATCTAGTGTTTCTAGTGCTGTTTGTTTTGTGGATGTGCAAAACATCCATCATGGCTGGATCTAAGGGCTGAATCCAAGGGTATTCATGCCCTGGGTTCTCTTGGAGAGGAACCTTTGTGGGTGTTCAAACTATTGTAAGTATATGGTTAGGTAAAAATTAAAGGAAACATTGTACTCAATGATAGGTCTGATAAGGGCTGATTAGAGTGGTATTCTAACTTCTTTGGATCTGGATGACATAGCTTTATCTATAACTTGGGCGACATAGAAAGATTGTCTTACTGTCTTTGCTACATGATGGTCAAAGGCCAGATTACTGTCTACATATGTTCCCAGATCTCTAACCACTGGGTAGACTCTTATGGGTGTTTTATTGCTGGAGTAATTAACTTGGGTGAACAATTTCACAAATGGTATTATAATGCATTTCTTGGCACTGAGTTTTAAACTGTGGCTTTGGCACCAGTCATTGTTCTATGTTAGACCCTCTTGCAAGATGTTGGTGTCATGGAGGGAATCTAGGAAAACTCCCAATCTAGAATCTACTGCAATCTTGGTGAGCCAAAGGCATTTGACAGTAACCTTGACTTCTGAGAAGTAGATGCCAAACAGGAGTGGGCCTAGCACGGAGCCCTAAGGAATTCCACTGGTGACTAGTCACTTGGCAGAGGTGGTCTCACCAGTCCTGACATCTTAAGTCCTATATGTGAGCCAGCTAGCAATACATTGAGTTATGTAGGGCTGTATGCCTTGTTCAGAGAGTTTATCAGCAGTACCTGATTAAAGTATTTTATCAAATGCAAAAGCATATGTATTTTAACAGAGAATCATTGTTGTCAGCTAATATTACTTATCCTTTTTTCATGCAAATGCTGAGGAGAGAGCAAGGAACTGAGCCCTCTGTATAGAAAGGATGCACAGAATTGAGGGGCAGCAACAGAAGGGAGGTATTTGTTACTATTTTCAGCCTTATTGTATCCTTTATGACAAATCTTATGTCTCCATCTCCAATTTGAAATTTCTATGCAGATGGAATCTGTGCATGCACATTTGATGACAACCATTCCATAATGAATCAACAGGGTATATCTCCTACCTGTTAATTTAGTGTGTATCATTTTTGCTGTGCTTAGGATTATGTGTACCCTGCATTCATATATGTCTTTAAAATTTTGACTGAGATATCATCTGTGATGCATCCTGTATGTCTGAGGTGGAACTGGTAGGTGAGAATGGGTATGCATGTAACTGTGACAAAACCATTGCTGCAGTGCTGACGTTGTGGCACACTGTTTATGTGTTTGACCCTTACTTGTCATAATATCCAGTGATATGGGTTCAAACCCCACCTATGCATATATGATATATTCAAACATGGAATGTATTGATAGCTGTGCACATGTATGCTGATGATGTTATAGCATATAGATCAGCTATTCAAAATGTGTTTTATATTCTTTCTGCTTACCTGTACATGATGGTGGCATAGGTGACATGGATTGTTTTGCATTGCTATGCACTGTAAATGAGAAGTGAGACATTAATTTGTTGTATGCTTTAAACACTGACATATCAATATGCAAATCTCTCTATAAAATCTAAGATGTGCATATCACCCTATCTTTCAGATGTCCAGCTAAAATAGGAGGGACAAATTTTTACCTTGTGAAAATAATTTAATTATAGAGGCTCTGCACCTGCATGGCTGGAGCCTGCTAGGATGAATAGGCAATACTGTGTGGAGAAATCAAGTGCGGATGGACCATACAAACAAGGTCAATGCCATAGGTGGACACAACAGATCCAGGGAGGCCTGCAAGTGATGTTACCCTGACATAATGTTCCATGCAGTCAACATACTCCACTACAATGAGAGAGAGAGGAATGCCACTGGAAATGGACTAGCATTGTCTTCCCTAGATGAGATAACAATGTTCCTGGCCTCCCATCTTAGCACCTGCAAGGATCATCAGAGAGCAAAGGGAGCTATTGAGGCAGGTGTTCCAGGATGTAGTTAAATGTATGTGAACATATCTTTAAGAAGCTATCCAAAACTCAGAGACTCCCTATGCTGTGGAATAAAATCCCGGTCCATGTGAGACAGAGCACCTCGCTGGCTCTGTTCAAGAGAAATCTTGACCTGTGGATGGGAGATCATAGGTTTACCCCGGGAATCATCTCTGTGTCACTGCTGGACAGAGGCACAACAAACTAATGGGCACAGTATTTTTTCATATAAGGGGTGGCGTAAGCCACAAAAATTTGGGCTAGGCTTATAAATGCCTTAGGGCAGATAGCCTAGTATAAACCTATGAACCTATGAACCTAAGAGATTGCACAAGTGTATATATACTGAACATGTGTAAGCCTGACTGCCATTTTGTAGTAAGCTGTTGAGATGTAAGCATTTATGTCTGTAAAGTCTGTGTGTTAACCAGTTTGTTTGTATTTTATGATGCTGCTATCCATCCTGATGTGTTTCTATGTATTAAAGCACCTAAACAAAATGCTCCACCTGCTTGTCATCTATGTTAGAGAGGGACAAGCGACATAGTATCAGAAGCAGCATGTCTAAAAGGACATGGGACCAGGCTGGGATCCAAATTCTTCAGTTCAAGACCAAGAGGCACTCAACTGAAACTGGAGGAATATAGAGGAGTGAATTACCCCTACTGTATATATAGTTTGCAATACAGGTCAGAAATGAATTTCAGATGTTAAAACTTGCTCAGCACTATCTCTTATTTGCAAAGTATGGAATAAGACATACAGAACACTCTAAATGATATTCACATAAACCAATATGTCTGATGTTGATAAAAATATTCAAATTACTACGGAAAATGTTTGAAATAAAGTCTGAATTGTGTAAAATGAATAAAATAAGAGAAAATGACTGCATTTTCACTAAGCACATATTTTTTGCATTAATCAAAGATATCCAAGTTATCACAAGTTGATAAAGTGTTTGCACATTTGTCCAGTATTACAGTAAAGTTATTTCACAAGATACAACCATTTCAGAGCATATTTCACAAAGTACAGTATTTCAAAGAGCTTATTGTGAATTTGAATGTTATTACAAGCTCACAGAACAGTTTGTTCATACATAACTACAAGGGACATATTTTCAGTGTGTTTGTGCATAGTTTGTAGGCATGGCAAACAGATTTGGAAAACCCAGTGCACCTGTGTTTGACAGTAATATTGCTGAGGACTGGAGAATATTTGAGCAAGAGTATGACATTTTCATACAGGCTGTATTTTCTGATAATAATGACTGTACAAAGGCATTTATTCTGCTTAATTTAGCTGGGTCAGAAGTCATTGAAAGGGAGCATTCATTTGTGTCTGCACTTGCTATCTAAGCAGGAGAGGGGGAAACTGTCATATTGTTGTACTGCCTAAGTCAAGTGAGGACCCTGAGTTCTTAAAATGTAAATTCAGAGAAATATGTAACCCCCAGACAAATGTTACAATGGAAAGGCACTTATATTATACAAGAGACCAAAAGCCTGGTAAAACTTTTGCTGCATATATAACTGACTTGAGACATAAGGCTAAAATATGCAGATTTGGTGATTTAAGGGATGAATTGATAAAAGACAGACTTTTGTGTGGTATAAAAGATGATGCTGTGAAAAAGATTTTGCTTCATGACAGTGATTTAACTTTGAATAAAGCCATTGAGATTGGTCAGATATATGAGCTCACAGAAAAGCACACAAATATGATTACAAATGAGAACAGCTCTAGAAGGCACAGTGATAAAGCTCATGTTGATACTATGCAGCATGTGGTTAAAAGAAACAGGGCCAAGAATATGGCAGCAACTGTAGCCCCTGCAGCACTCACTGGTAAACCCTAGAACTTCCCAGAAAATTCCAGAGTTTGTACACTGTCAGGAAGCATAAGAGTGAGTCAGCAAACAAAAAGCATAGATCCCAACCCAGTTGTATTGCCAGCTGTCGTAATTGTGGTGGAAGTCATAAATCTAAATGGGAAAAATGTTTGGCTGTTGGTCAGCAATGCCGCAAATGCAATAAGTAGAATCATTTCAAAAGGATTTGTAAAACAAAAGGCCCACATTCTTTTATTAAAAGGGAATTGTTTATGAAACAAGTTGATCAATTAGACAACTGCAACCCTACCTTTTATGTTGATGGTATATCAGTGCTTCATAAAACAGTTAATGCAGTAGATTTAAGGGCAAAAAATTAAGTATTTTGTACTGTCCGGATAAATGGAAAACCCATAGAGCTCAAAGTTGACACCGGTTCCAAGTGCAGTGTTATGTCAGCAGAAATATTTGCTAGATTGTGTCATGGTGACAGGCTTGAGTTGGCAAGGTGTGCGAAGCTTGTTGCTTACAGTGGTAAAGAAATGCAGATTGAAGGCTCAGTAGTGCTTTCATGTTACTCTGCTGAAAGATGTTATGACTTATTATTTTATGTGGTCAAGAGGCACCTCCAGTCATTATTAGGGCTCAGGGACAGTTTGAAAATGGGATTGCTTTCATTTAATAAGGAAGTCCACAATGTTAGCTTAATTCGAGAACTGCTATAATTTCACCCAGTACCTTTTTCTACCTATGCTGATCTTTTCGAAGACAAATTAGGGCAGCTTCCAGTTGTGTACTCCATGATGTTAGACCCAGATATCAGTCCAGTTATCATGCCAGCTCAAAAAGTTCCAATAGCGATGCAGGATAGAGTCAAAGCTGAGCTAGATAAAATGGTGTGACAAGGAGTGATTTGTCCAGTTACAATTTCAATTGAATGGGTATCTTCCATGGTGGTAGCATATATGAAAAGATCAGATGACATCAGAATATGTATTGACCCATGAGATTTGAACAAAGCACTAAAAAGACCTCATCATCCAATACACACAGCTGAAGAAGTCACAGCCTTGATGCCAAATGCCACTATTTTTTCTGTCTTAAATGCAAAGATTTCATTTTGGCAAATTCAGCTTGACAAAAAATCTTCATTGCTCAGTACTTTCAGTACTCCATTTGGAAGGTACAGATTTTTGAGAATGCCATTTGGGGTAAATTCTGCAAGTGAAGTTTTTCAATGTGCAATGAAGCAACTTTTTTCTGGGTATCCTTATGCTATTATAGTAGACAAAATACTAGTAGGAGTTAATGGTGAAGCCGAGCATGACAAACCTCAGAAAAGTTCTAGAAAGAGCATGTCAAGTGAATCTTAAGTTCAGTCCACAAAAATGCAAATTCAGGCTACAATAAGTTACTTATGCTGGTCATTTATTTACTAGTTCAGGCCTATGACTAGACCCTTCTAAGCAAATAGCCATTCTCGAGATGCCAGCTCCGGACAATGTTTGAGCCATATGTTTTCTTGGGATGGTTAACTACCTAGGCAAGTTCATTCCAGACCTGAGCCAACTTTCAGCACTGCTTAGAGACCTAACACTTAAAGATGAATCATGGTCTTGGTTAGTGCAACACCAGAGGGCATTTGATGTCCTGAAACAGAGAATTGCTAGTCCACCAACTCAAAGAAACTATGATGTTCACAAACCAGTAGCACTTTCCTCTGATGCTTCGAAATTTGGTCTTGGTGCAGTCATTCTACAAGAAGGTCAACCTGTTGCCTAAGCATCAAGAACTCACCCAAACTGCAATGCAGTATGCTCAAATAGAGAAAGAACTTTTGGCAATTGTGTTTGCATGTTCAAAGTTCCATGATTAAGTTTATAGTAGACCTATCTAGATTGAACCAAACCACCAACCTCTAGTCACTATCTTCAGAAAGCCTATGCATTCATCTCCAGCCAGATTGCAAGATATTATGCTGAGATTGCAAAAGTATAATTTCACTCTTGTCTACAAGAAAGGCAAACTTCTTTATCTTGCTGATACATTATCCAAATTCCCCAGAAACAACACTGAACAGCACGAGAGTGAGAAGCTTGATTTTGAAGTCATGGAAGTGAGACATTTTTCTTCCACAAGTTTTGATGAACTACGAGATCACACAGCCACAGATCCAGTTTTACAGAGGCTCAACCACTTTATTAATCAAGGATGGCCGTCACAGCAATCTAGTTAACCTCAAGGAGTACAACCTTATTTTCCATACAGAAATGAGAATTTGTCTGGCAAAGGCATCATTATAAAAGGTCCAAAAGTAATTGTTCCAAAGTCCTTGCAACCTGAGTACATTGCTATTTTGCATCGTGGTCATGCAGGAACCGATTCTACCAAAAGAGGGGTGAGAGGATTAGTATTTTGGCCTTCTATGTGAAAAGACAAAGAGAGAGTACTTTCATCTTGTTCCATATGTAATGGTACTAAGCCACATCAATGGAAGGAACCACTTTAGCTAAACTAGATTCTGGAACTACCTTGGTCAACAGTAGCCACCAACATTTTTGAGTGGAATGGTCAACATTATTTGGTGTTAGTAGACTCTTACTCCAATTGGTTAGAGATTGACCTATTTCCTAATCTAGCATCCAGTACTGTCATTACTAAGATGAAGCAACATTTTGCAGTACATGGTAGTCCACACAAAGTTATTTCAGATAGTTCAAAAGATTTGCCGAAGAATGGGACTTTACTCATGTCACAAGTAGCCCTGAGTATCTGCAGTCAAATGGTTTGGCAGAACATGCAGTTGAAAGTGCAAAACAGTTACTAGAGAAGTCAAAATAAGATAATAGTGATGTTTTAGTGAATCTCTTGAATCTCAGAAATGTTCCTTGTGATAAACACCTTGGTTCACCTGCCCAGAGACTTCTGTCTAGACAAACCAGAACCACATTACCAATCAGTAGTCAATTGTTTTTTCCATGTGTTAAGAACAACAGGTCAGTGAAAACCAGTCTGTTGAAGAAACACTTAACCCAGAAGTCTTACTATGATAAAACCAGTAAACTGCTCAATCCATTATGAGAAGGAGAAGTGGGAAAAATGCAAATGTCCAGAGGTTATGATTGGATTGGAGTAGTGAAGAATATTTGCCTACAGCCGAGATTGTACATTGTGGAATCACAAGGCACAGAGTTTAGGTGTAATCGCAAGCATTTGGTTCCGGTGTCCAAGCCTATACCACAGCACATAGCCTGTGAGAAAGACTCTTTATCTCAGAGTCAGTTGTCCAGTGTTCCAATTCCAGAGGAAGTTCCAGAGATTATTCCTGTTCCTGTGACAAATCAAGAAGTTCCTGATATGCGTTCTTCACAGAAGACTGTCCTTGTTGCTAAATTAACTCCAGATTGTTATGTTGCAAGATATGGTCGTATCTCTAAACCCTGCAACAGATATGAAGCAACTTGGACATGAATATTGTGTTTTGTTTCTAATGTCTATATTAAAGCATGTCTAACTCTAATATTGTTTTTCCAAAGGGCAATCTTTTTAAGAGGGAGGATGTAGATCAGTGTGTGTATATATATCTTTAGGAAGCTATCCAAGGGCTTGCACAACTGTATAAATACTGAGCACATGTAAGCCGACTGCCATTTTGTAGTAACCTGTTGAGATGTAAGCATGTATGTCTGTCAGGTCTGTCTGTTAAACAGTTTGTTTATATTTTATGATGCTGCTATCCATCCTGATGTGTTTCTATGCATTAAAGCATCTAAACAAAATGCCCAGCCTGCTTGTCATCTATGTTAGAGAGGGATGAGCAGCACAGGATGTACAGGTATGTCTGGCATTCACAAATACTGCAGCATACACCAATTCTCATTGAAAAATATTAATTAACAATTCTTAACCGTAATGTTATATTTGTGTTACAGCAGCAGAACTACACTGTGACTGTAACAGCACATCTGATGTGGGTGCCCAAGGAAAGTGTTATAAAAAGTGCATACATAGCACAGTCAGCAATATGTGTAATGTTGCGTGTTTCAACTGCATATTCCCATCAGCATCAGAACAGAGGCACATGTCACATAAGTGCCTCCATATTATGTTAGTGTTATCCATAGCTGTTGTATGCCTCGGCCTCTTATTATGTCTGAGATGTATGCTCACATGTTGTTGCTTGTGAGCCATTTCAACCTACAGGTACATCTTGGTGCAACATGGGCCATGAAACATCAGGCATAGACAGGTAAGGTTTTTTCATATTGTTGCTATAGTGTAATACTATTTAGCACACCTGTGATCTATAATATTAATGTTGGCCTGTTACTTACATACACAGATACATCTGCACAGTTTGTCATGTAAGTGCCTCCATATCATGTTAGTGTGATCCATAGCTGTTGTGTGCCTCTGCCTCCTGTTATGACTGTAGAGTATACATGTTGTTATTTGTGTGCCATTTTAACTTACAAATACATCTTTGAGTAATATGGGCTGTAAAACATTAGGGGCAGACAGACTTGGCAAGGTTGTTTGTATTGTTGCTATATTGGCAATACTGTTTAGCACACCTGTGATCAATGATTTTAATGCTGACTTCATAAGCTTAGCCACGCAACCCAACTCAGTTTTGTCCTGAAGTACACTGAATACCTGTATGGTGGGGGTATGTTAGTTTGGAATTAGTTCATTTACTGTCAGCCTCTATCCATCCGAGACAATGATCAAGGTTTCACTTGAAAGGCATCAGGGATGAACCTCACTTCATGTAGAAGGGGAGCCTGTTCCACAACACAGGTATCCTTTGAGACATATATCAGTCTCTCCAGAATGTTTTATCTATGTTGCTGGCAAAGTTTAGGTCCTTGGATCTAGTGTTTCTGGTGTTTGATTTGCAGGTGAGCAAGAGTTCCATCAGAACTGGGTATGATGATGCCTTATATGCCAGGCAAAGATCACCTGTCGATAACCTGTAGGATACTACATAAAGAGCTAGCACCTTAAAGCAATCTGTGTAGGATGCCTTATTCATGTCCTAGATTCTTCTAGTTTGAAACTTTTGAGGGCGTTCCAACTATTGCAAGCACCTGGTTAGGAACATGCCAAAGGGGGCATTGTATTCGATGATGGGTCTGATAAAGGCTGAGTAAACCAGCATTATAACTTCCTTGAACCTCAATGCCATACGCTTGCTTATGACTGGGATGACATAGAATGATTTTCTTACTATCTTGGCTATGTGTTGGTCGAAGGCCAAATTACTATCTATATATGTTCTCAAATCAGTAACTACTAGGTCAACACTTGAGTGTTTTATCCATGGAGTAATTAGTTTGCATAGATGACTTCCCAAAGGGCACTATAATACATTTTTTCATGTTGAGTTTTAATCTGTGGTTGTGGCACCAATCATTTGTTTCTGTTGGACCCTCTTGAAGGAAGTTGGTGTTGTGGGAGGAATCTATAATAGCTCCCAAAATACAGTAATTTGCAAACTTGGTGAGTCAGAGGCCTTCAGCCTTAGCCTTGACTTACTAGAAATATATGCTAAACAAGAATGGGCCCAACACAGAGCCCTGGGATATCCTGCTGGTAACTAGTCTCCTGGTGAAAATGATCTCACCAGTCCTGACTTCTTGATTCCTATCTGCGTGCCAGCCAACATTACAGCAAGTTATGCAGTGATTTATGCCTAGTTCTGAGAGTTTGCCAACAATACCTGAGTGAGTTGTTGTATCAAATACCTTGGCAAGATTGAGGTATGTGGTGTACACTATTTTTTCCTCACCCAGAGCCTTAATGACCCTCTTGAAGAAGTCTACTGAGTTGAGTAGGCAAGGCCTTCACTTAGCAAATCAAAACCAGGATGGGCCAGTATCTATAGGTTGCCAGTGTCCTTGCTGCTCATTTCCATGATAACCAATTCCATTGCTTTGCATATTAGACTTGACAAACTGATGGGTCTGTAGTCCCGGAGATCATTTGATGGTCCACCCTTGTGGAAAGGGATGGCCATTGCAGCCCTCCTTTAACTTTTGAGACTGTAATTGAAGAGTGCCTCCAGTGTTTCTGCTAGGTCATGTTTGAGGCTATTTAGGAGGCAGTCAGGGATATTGTCTGTGAATACCTCACAACTGTACCAAATTTCCCAGAATTTACCAGTTTTAAGGGCAAAATAATGAAGTACCACAAATTCCTCAGTGGCCTCTACAAATCCCGATTTTGTTTCAGCACCTGACTGCCTGTCAGACTCTTTGGAGACTTGGACAAGATAAAAAATAAAAGAAAAAAGTTGTTTACAGCCGCAGCCCCTCATGATGACTTGCGGCACTGCTGCAGCCAACCAAAGAGGCTGTAAGCAATGAAATAACTACATCAGTATGCCTTACCACAGCTTTATCAACACAGACATACTGCAATTCTGACATCAAGGTGTTTGGGAAAGAAAAGACATTTGAATTAAATTTTTATCCTATTCACTTTTACAGAGACTAGGTATTATTTTCATTTCGACTATGGTGAAATGACAATGCCATACTAAGACTTTATAAAAACTAAAATCACAAAACCTTCAACCTTTCCAATAAAATATTTGCAAACCAGCTTGTAATTTATAAAACATTGCATCACGGTATGTCTTAGATGCCTTTTTTTAACAAATCTCAAGTAACATAATTTCTTCCTTCTCACGATATTTTATTAAGGATGAGAAACACTTGCTTCAAAATCAGTCACATGACATTGCCAAGCACCTTATTACGTTGGATGTAGTTTTAGCCAATGATGGTTTGGTTCATGAGTAGTAGGTGTTTGCAGTGTAGTACAAAGTGAAACGTGCACTTCAGAATTTTTCTTGGATTAATGAAACTTTATGCCTTGAGAGACAAAATTTTGAGAGGTGTACTTGCATTTTAAGGACCTTTTCATGAGGAAAGGTAATAGTACAGGGCATAATTTTTTACTATAACTTGACTGTAACAGTGTATTGTCTCCTTCAGCAATAAATGCACACATGGATTTTGGAGAAATTAAAACTGAATGTTCTGCATCAGGTGCAATAAGTAAACTGTCATTGAATTAGTTTAATTTGGAGTTTGTGTTTTAGTGGTACCTGTGCTGCTTAAACCTATGCAGTCAAGAACATGTCTTCATTACCAGAGAAGTAGTTGGGGTCTGCTAATATGAATAGGGGGCAGCTGTGGTGGTCAATGCCTTTGTCTTGTTTTCTCGATGGGGGTATGCTTTATGTAAATATCACAGTCTTGATAGTAGCCTTTTAGTAAGGAGTGAGTTAAACAAGCATCTCTGTTCTCATTGTGGGTTATCATATTCTGCTGTCTTTCTCCAAGTTAAGGTAGTTATCTCTTCCACTTCATTGATTCAATTCAAGCAAACCTATATTTTTTTAGCGGGGTGGTTATGATGTTTACTGATTTGATGTTTGTCTAAATATATTTTGTATCTGTCTTTTTTCCCAGGATGCCATACAGAAATGCCAAGTAAGTTACAAAACTTTCTAAGAGTATCCAGAATAAGCGAGACTACACCACAAACATGATAAGTGTCTTTCTGTAAGTTAAAAGAATAATGTATTTTGTGCTATTCTGGTGTATAATTTTAGTTTGTTGTAATCAAAGCTACTTCTTAAAGTTTCCCTGCACCCTTTGTACCAAGCTATCAATTATGTAGCACCAATCCCAAACATGCCATTCATCTATTTTTGCTGAAGAATTCTGGACAAAGCTAAACATAACTGGGGGGGGGGATTAGTGAATGGCCTGAAAATCATACTTAATAGAACAACAGGTTTTGCAACCATCAGCAACCACTTTGAAACAATAAGAAGTGTGTCCGGAACATACCACTCAACTGGCCCTGATTTTCAGGGACGTCCCTGATTTTGACTCAATCCCTCTTAAAACTGGTGGCTTTTGGAGAAAAGATGATGCATTACATTTAATAAATAATGATGGTTTATAAGTGATGTATAATGTTTACAGCTGCAGTTGTTTCACTGGTGTTTGTGATGTAAATGGTTTGCAACTAAAGTGATATCAATAAATGTAAGCTTGCCTTTGTCATATGTGTAAATTTAATAAAGATTTTGGAAAACAAATAATGAGTTATGTACTTCTTTTACTTCAGAAAATGTATATTAATTTACATTTTTATTCTGCCAATGTCTCTAATTAATAGTATTAATATTTTAATAGTGTTCCTGATTTTCTCTGGATTTGTTGAGAGCTATGGTCTGTAAATCCTCAGTGATTTATCAGAAAAGAATGTCAGGTTTGTGGCCAGGTACTTAAATGTTCTTCTTATAAACTTTCCCCCGGATTTACTAATCTACCATGCAGGACTTGTCTAGTCCTGCACGGAAGCGGCAGTTGAAGAGGAGGACGGCAGCGCACAATGTGTATTAATGAAGGCACGCTGTCTGAACTCCTAATGCTGCACGAAGCGTGGATGAGTGTAGGGGGCATGTCTGAGAGCAGAGCTCTCAGAATAAACATGTCCCTACAAAGTAGAACAGAAGAATGTGCAAATAAATAAGCGAGGCAGCTCACAAGTGTCCACATAACTCCACCAACAGTCCCCATGTGTTCAACAGCAACAGTACAGTCAAATAAAATGAAGAAACCCTATTATTTATTTTTTTAAAACCCCGAGTACAGCTAACCGTAGGTGCGTGGGTTTGCTCATCGCCTAGCTACGGTTAAAGCAGCTGAAAAGGCTGAAGAGGATAACAAAGAATATATATGCAAATGAAGCAACAGAGCAATAGTGGAGTGGTTAGAGCATCCACTTAATGAACAGGCATTCCTGGTTCGAGTCCCACTACAGCACAAATCATTTTCCATGGGAAATCTGTATATGAACATAATTTTACATCATTTTGCCATATAACCTACAGAATAACAATTAAATGTGAACTGGAGTACTGCATGAAATGCACATGTGAAGTGTTAGTGTCATAATGAATAAGGCACAAGTAAGCAGGTCTAAGCACAAATAAGCAGTGGTAAGCGTGTCCAAGTGCATTTGCATGGGGGTTAGCATTGCCCACACAGAGTAAGCAAAGTAGAAGCAAATGAGTGTAAGAAACAGTAACTGGAGGTTAGCAGTGCTTGCCATCAGCAAAGCCGCTTACAACCGCTTTAAAGTGCCTTAATCACTCTGGATCCAATGGCTCAAGTTCCGCCCAGCAACAAGATAACCTGCCTCAGCAAGGGTCAAACCCAGGAACCTGTACACTATAGTCACAGTAGTTAACCACTAAGCCATCATAGCAATATATAAGCAAAACTAAGGCCATACATTCCATACACCCACATGGATTTAGATATAAATATATATATATATATATATATATATATATATATATATATATATATATATATATATATATATATATATATATATATATATATATATATATATATATATATATATATATATATATATATATATATATATATATATATATATATATATATATATATATATATATATATATATATATGCAGACATATATATATATATATGCAGACATATATATATATATATATATATATATATATATATATATATATAAAATATATGTGTGTGTGTGTGTGTGTGTGTGTGTGTGTGTGTGTGTGTGTGTGTGTGTGCGTAGATATACACAGATATACAGCTATGATAGGAAACAGCACACAAGAATGACATATGTTCACAGGCTATGCTAATAGAAGTGAGGGGCCCCAGCAAAAAAGATGTAACACGTAGCATGACCTACCCCCCCCACCAAACAGAGGAAACATACACACAGACCTACAAGCAATGTAAATAGTCCACTGCTCCCCAGACGACAGGCAGGATACAACCGGGGGGTACACAGTGCACCCTTGAAATCTAATCTTGGAACACAGACAGGAGCGTCTCTTGTGGGACACCCCAAAAATTGACATATTATGGAAGGAAGCTGATGCAACGACCATTCTGGCCGGGGTGTGTACATACCCAGAATACAAGGGTGGGAAAGCCTAATGACCCAGGGCTCGAGACAATGTACGACATGGGTCCCATGAAGTGGAGAGTGGGCAGCGTGTAGTGGTGTGTTCAGACCCGACCTGCACCCAGAGTAAGGATGGGTGCTGTAGATGAGGTGCGGGTGGGGGAACTATGGGTAGTTAGTTATGAGTCTAGGTGTACAGGTGCTGGCTGAAGTGGGTCTATATGGACAGCCCCAAGGATGTAAGCAAAAGTGTTCATTGGGCAGAGGCATCGCCCAATGAGCAGCCACACCCGCTACAAGTCCCACTGCAGCAAAGTCTAATCTACATTGCAAGGAACTGTATAACCAGATGTAGATGTATATATGTAGAGGTATGTGTGTGTATATCTACCCATAGCTACATAGAGATATACCTCTCCCTCTCCGTAGTGCAAATGTATACATACAGAGACAGAATACATATACATACCCACATATAGATATATACATATGCAGACACCCATACACCCATATGTCGTTAGGTATATGTAGACAGCAATATATAAATATATACATGTATGCATACATATACAGATATGTCTGTATATAGTAATGTGTATATATATATATATATATATATATATATATATATATATATGTGTGTGTGTGTGTATATGTGTGTGTGTGTGTGTGTGTGTGTGTGTGTGTGTGTGTGTGTGTGTGTGTGTGTGTAAATATACACATGTATATAGCTAAGATATGATACAGCAGTTACGAATTACATATGTTCACAGGCCATGCATATGGGGGTGAGGGATCCAATCAACAAACATGTAACACGTAGCATCAACCGTTCCCCCCCCCAGCTAGACCAGTAAAACATACAGACACACAATAAAAATAAACACACCACTTCTTCCCAGACTACAGGCAGGATGCTACCAGTGGGAGAGACCTGCCAAGTCCAATCTTGAAAAGTCAGACATATTTGGGTTTCCTGCCATTGCACCAATGTTGAATGGCAGGCCACGCATGTTCCCAGTTTACAAGGTAGGGGAAGCCTGATGATCCATGGGGTGGGCAACATATGTGGTGGGTCCCAACAAGTGGGAGTGGGTACAGTGTACAGGTGTGGCCAGACCCGACCTGCGCCTGAGTAAGGAAGAATGCCGAAGAGGATGTGCGGATTAGGAACTATGGGTAAGAAATTATGGGCCTAGTTGAGCAGGTGCTGGCTGGAGTGGGTCTATGTGGACCACCCCAGGGATGTAAACAATAGTGTGCATTGGGCAGGGTCACCGCCCAACGGACAGCCACTCCTGCTACGAGTCCCACTGCAGCACAGTCTAGTGTACATGGCAAAGAATGGAATAACCAGATGTAGATGTACACCTGTAGAGGTGTGTGTGTGTGTGTATATATACCCATACCTACATGGAGTGAAACCTCCCCGTCTCTTTAGTACAAATGTGTACATACAAAGACAGACTATAATTAAACACCCTCATATAGATATATACATATGCAGACACCCATACATTCCTATGTAATTAGACATATTTATACAGCAATATATATATATATATATATATATATATATATATATATATATATATATATATATATATATATATATACATATATGTATGTTTATACACATATATTTCTACATATCTATATACATATATATGTATATATATGTATTTGTATGTATATATATGTATTTGTATGTATATATATATATATATATATATATATATAGCTAGGATATTAACTGAATTATGTATTCATAATGTATTTAAATCACATCTATTAAATGGGTAAGTCTGGCTGAGCTTCTGGCTTATTTATTTTCCCGGGGAGAAAAGCTCCTCAGGACTAGTAAACAGTTTGTTAAACAGTAAACAGTTTGTTAAATAGTAGTATACAGCATATACATATACATATATATATATATATATATATATATATATATATATATAGAGAGAGAGAGAGAGAGAAATATTTATAGATATGATACACCAGTTAAGGATTACATATGTTCACATGCCGTGCCAATGGGGGGTGGGGGTCCAATCAACAAATGTGTAACACGTAGCATCAACCCCCCTCCCACCTAGATGGGTGAAACATACAAATACACGATACAAGTAAACACACCACCACTTCCCAGACCCCAGGCAGGATACTACCAGTGGTAGAGACCTGCCAGGTCTAATCTTGAAACAAAGACATCAATGTCCCTTGTGGGACACCCCAAAATTAATGATAATCAGAGTCAGTCCCTGTAACAATTTTTACAACCAGGCTGTATATGTACATGGACCACTAGATTGTGCAAGCCTGATGACCCATGGGTCGAGACAACGTACGATATGGGTCCCGACACGTGGAGAGTGGGCAGTGTGTAGTGGTGTGGTTAGACCCCACCTGCACCCACAGTAAGGATGAGTACTGTAGATGAGGGCCAGGTGGGGGAACTATGAGTATGCAATTATGGGCCTGGGCATGCAGGTGTTGGCTGGCACAGTTATATTCGGACCGCCACGGGGATGTCAGTAATATTGCGAATTGGGCAGAGTTTATGCCCATACCTCTCAACCTCTAAGAGCTAAACCACTGGACAGAACCTAAACCACTGGGGGGAAAAATAGGGACAGAAAGCACATATTCCACTTATAACCTTAGAAAGCCAATAGAATAATAGGTTATCCATTATCATGACACGTTTGAAGGATGTGGAGTCATAAACCCATTACTTGTCTGTATTTAATGGTGTAAGTTCCCAGGTATTTGCCAGACAGGTGCGGATTGTAAGAGGAACACACCAATATTATGAAGCAAACTCTGGACAGTCTGCGGATTCTGTATAGTGGACAGGCATGCTTGCGCCTAATGGGCAGCCATTCCTGATATGGGTTCCACCGCAGCACAGTCCAGTCTACATGTCAAAGTATGGTATAACCATATGTGTTGTTGCATTACCCACTACACAACACCTACGAACACATGGTCACAACCCCCCACTGTAGGCATGTAAGCTGATGTAATAGGCATCACAAGGTATTATTGAAGTCCCCACCCCCACCCAGGGGTGTGAGTGTCCAACGCAAACACCAAATGCAGTGCTTATGCACAGCTGTTGTTGTAGACAACATGGCCAGCTGTGGACCTTCCCTGCAGCCATCTTGCACATCCCTGGATAATCCCCCTACTAACACCCCCCTTTGTGCCCCATGCACACCATGTACCTATCATACTCTGTTCTATTCCTCTTAATGTCTAAGGGTACATGTAGGTGACACCCTCTTCCCCCACTATATTGCCAGTATCTGGAACCCCAACCCACATGTATATCACAGCTGTCCCACAAGACACATGTAACTAACACATGGCGGAACACCACAAGAACACCTGGAGCAGCACAGGCTCACCACCTTGCGAACCCCCCCCCCACCTCACACTTTATACCACAACATCAACTAGTGATACCGACACCTCTTGTTCTGCCTCGCATACAAATCCCAACATCTGACATACCTTCCCTATTGCTCCCCATCCAATTATACCTACGGGCTACTATACAGTTGCAATGTCATCCCCACTACCTACCTACCTACTCCCTAGCTATTCGCCTCTACTGTACCACACAGCTATGGAATATGTACACCTACCCTGAATACCTGCATGTAACCTATCCTGACCTGGAATCCAACCTCACCTTAAACTGACCTTTGTCAACAGTCATACTTGACATGTAAACCTAACCTAAACATGGATAATACCGACAGTTTAACGTAAACTAAGAATGTTTAATGGGGGACGTAGCTAAGTTATGTCTGTTACCCTCTATGAATGTGATCACCCCAGTATTAATTGGGATACGTAGCTGGGGTCAATGCGGAGCTCTATACCCCGGGCCGCCGCTGACAATGGACAAGCATACATTTCGAGTGTCCCAGTTGACAGATGTGAACAAAATGCATGACGTTGAGTGTGTGAATGCGGGAGCAAGTGGGTGTAAGCCTGTTTGGCCGCAGGTATGTGAGTACCACACCAGTGAAGCAATGTAGAGGCTAACTGAGGGCAAAACGCCGCAACCAGAGGTCAGTAATGCTGTGCTACGCACAAACAAGTGCATACCCACCTACAAATGTTCTACAGTGCCTCAGTCATTCTGTAGCCAACAGCTGTTGTTGTGGCCAGTAACGAAATAATCTGCACTGCCAGGTTGCAAACCCCCGACCCTGCACACTATAGTAGACATGAGTTCCACTAAGCCATGGCGGATACACATTCAGCTGCTGTGATCACAAACACATCATCCAGCACAGACATCCAACAGTATGGGAAATGTATATAAGTATGTAGATTAAAACCGGAACACATGTGTCCATTGCACAACCACAGTATTCTGAGCAGCCTATGTGCGGCACAGAACAGTGCCTGTCCAATTATACTGTGAGAACAGTAGTCCTGAATAATACTGAAGGGAATAATGATATACGGTGCACACCACGGGGGCATGTGAGCATGCTTCATGCACAGTATGTCACACCTGGGGAATTGGTACCGTGGAATCGGGAGACGAGACTGGCCAGTTGTGTGAGCAAACCGCTACTACACAATACCCTGGCAGGATGCTACCAGTGGGAGGAACACTGTAGACCAGCTAGGTCTACTCCTGACACAACAACAGGTCCGTCCCTGGCGGGATGAACCAACAGTTGTGGGTCACATCGATGTCACCACTAGTATCAGAGGAGAATCAGGGGAAGGCTGGTACATACGTGGACTAAATGGATGAGGAGCCTGCAGACGCTTGGGTGGGGACAGTATACTGGAGGTGTACCGAGACGTGCAGAGAGGGAAATGTGTGGAGGTGTAGTATGGCAAGGCCAGCAACCGGGGAACAGATGGATGCTGTGTATGTGGAGCTTAGGGGCGTGGGAAGGGAATATGTGTATGTCATTATGGTAGACATATGCAAACGAAGCAAAACAACAATAGTGTAGTGGCCAGAGCATCCGCCTAACGCGCACACATTCCTGGGTCAAGTCCTACTGCAGCACATCCTATTTTCCATGTGATATCCGTATGTTACCTTCATTGTGCTGTATAACCCACTAAGTAACATCTATATTTGCACAGGCATACTGCCTTAAATGCACATGTGAAGTGTCATACTGACTAAGGCACTAGTAAGCATGTGCAAGTGCAAAACAGCAGTAGTACGCATGGATACGCAGTGGTAAGTGTGTGTACGTGTATTCGCGTAAGCATTGCCTACATAGAATGAGCTAAGTAGATGCTAGCTGAGTGTAAGATAATGCAACCCAAGTTTAGCATTGCTTAGCTCTGCGCATACACACGCACACCCGAGTACGACTGCTCAAATGTCCTTAACTCGCTCTGTATCCGACAGATGGTGTTTTGCCCAGAAACACAATATACAGCCTGTGGAAGGGCAACACCCAGGACGCTGCACATCATACATTATGTGATGTACTATTAAACCATGACAGATATACATAACCACCCATTCCACATACATATCATCCAGCACAATCAGTCAACAGCACAGGGAATGTAGTAATAACACACCACACAACCTCTTAATGCATGAATCACGGACATAGTGCACCATAATGTGGGTACATATAGGGATATCTGTCATATCCTGCTCTAATACACTTAAAACATTGCAAGTTACACTGTTATATGTGGTAAAACACATATATTGCTGGAGATGATACGTCTGAAACACATACGTGTCTGCACGAATGACAGACCTCAATCCTAAGGTCATCCATGTCAATTGCCAAGTGAATGAGGTACAAGCCACACATATAGGCCAAACATGCATGCACATATGGACAGCTATACATCTGTTAATGTAGAGAGATAGACAGTTATAGGTATATATATATATATATATATATATATATATATATATATATATATGTGTGTGTATGCATGACTCATAAATAATCATATAACAGCAATCGTACAGAAATAGATTAATATGTTCAGTGTATATATATATATATATATATATATATATATATATATATATATATATATATATCTATATATATATATATATATATGTGTATATACACATATATCTACATACATACACACATATATATATATATATTTATATATATATATATATATATATATATATATATATATATACATATATATATATATATATATATATATATATATATATATATATATATATATATATATATATATGGCTACATATACATAGCTAGAGCTATATCAATGTCCAGTTCTCTCCTGTATATACGGGGTGTAACATATATACTTATGCATATATACATATCTATATCTATATATATATATATATATATATATATATATTATATATATATATATATATATATATATATATATATATATATATATATATATATATATATGTATATATATAGATATATATATATATATATATATATATATATAGATATATAGATATATATATGTATATACAGATAGACATGTGTATATGATTTCCACATGGGAACAGACTCCTGGCCCACTCAGTACGGTATAACTGTCCATGAGCACAGTTAATGGGGGTAGGAGTATACATGAGGGACACCTGGTAATTACTGCAATGTAACCCCCACAGCCCTAATGGATACGCTGTGCAAACCAATATCCAGCACATGCAGGACTTGACAGCAGGACCCACCACAACACAGCTACAATGCTCCAACAGTTATCTGTAACATATCATGCAAATACTCCATTGTACTGTAGGGAATGTACTATGTTGAAGGGCTGCACATTACAATGGTATAGATATGCACACACATCTATACATTGACGATTATATATATATATATATATATATATATATATATATATATATATACGATATATATGGGGTATATGGGTACATACACATATACACAGACAAAGGGTATTAGTAGCCATACATGTGTAGCAGTAGTGTGGACGTACTGGGTGGAATGTATATCCCCAGCCACAAGCCCTGTAACTGGTACCTGTGACATGTGTGGTGTGGCAACAAGCCCCATAAAGGGGATACTTACATTGCACATATACCCACTCACAGTTCAAAGGACATGACACGACACACAGGTATGTATACACAGACAACCTTTATTTGTGTACCATACAATAATGTATGACATTTCTGGCAGCACATGGCTGTTGATGTATATAACCAGTGATGTATGCAAGGCCCACTCATAGCAGTCGATGCAGACAGTGCGGATATATATCATACTATGGTGTCCAGGCTAAGCCCTTGAATTTGTACAACATTTGACAACGGATTTGCCTGCACAATACGTAAAAGTCAACAATATCAGATGTAGTTCAGCAGCCTCCAATTACACCCTGTAGTCAAGGCCTAGGGGGACATTCATTAGTTGTGGTAATGTCAGTGTATCTGTCACATGTATGGTCCCTGGCCAACAAATGTTGTGGGTGTCCACGTTATGACTGGGATGATAGTAGGAATGTTAGCAGTGGTGAATGATAGGTCATTACCTAACAACCCATACCCGTATCACAGCAGGACAAAGGCTGCCATATATGTGGAGGACAAAGGCAGGAATGCAGGGCCATACCTGCAATATTGCAGTATCACCTGTGTGATAGTGCATAACCACAACCAATGTGAACACAGCCACAGCCACATATGGTACGCTAGCATACTAGCACAGTATATGGACTATCTGTCCTACACCATCCTCATATGTGCCACTCACAGCATGACCCTACATATACTGGGTTGCTACACAGTCCGGTCTGATGGCTGTCTGTGGTATGGGACATGTGTGTATGGCCCTACACACATGTAAGGTAATACGATACCATACAGTGGGGCAGCATGTAACAACAGCTAGAAGGGGAGCTAGGACAATGACATCTACCACAGTCTGTACACAGGCCACAGTACATATGAACAATACACACACTGCCAACATTCACCATCACTACACAGCCCTCAGTACTGTACAAACATCCACAGGATTTCCAGGGTATGGCATTAAGTGTAACCCCTACTGTACATGACATGTGTAGCACACTGATATATCACTGGTGTGTTATCACGTATGTTGACACTGTTTACGGTGTACAGCACATATGCACCACTTCATGCACGACATATGTAAAAAGGTTGACAGAGGTGTGGTTGACAGCACATACACAGGGCCAGTATAGACATGTCACTGTGATACCCTCATTAATCTACCATTGTAATGGGGTTTGTTGCAACATATGTCCAATGAGGGATATGTAGTCAGTAACTGTCATAGACTTCACCATCAACAGACTGCATTCCTCACAGTACCTTCTGCATTCCATGGATAGCTGCATCGTGGCTAACACATGACACCAAAGGCACAACACTGCCCAGTCTGCAGATGAGCCTGCAGATGGGGATTCCTGATATACATGGAACTGACATGGCAGGTATTGCGACATGTACGACAGGCATATCCAGACAAACACCGTTAATCTAACATTAGTCCACAAGCAGTATAGCAGCACTTACAGTTTGTAGGCAGGTCAGGCACATGCCCCTCCTACTTCTTGCCCTCTTCCCACAGTGTATGTTGTTAGAGGTAAATCCCCAACCCATCTAAAATGCTGTTTGCCAAATGACAGTACTAGCTCCTGCTCACAGTGCCAGACAAGGGCCAACACCACCAGGATGTTCCCAGGTAGTGGAGTGCGATTCCATGCAATTGGCTATGGGAATGTTACCACACCTGTACCACATGCAATCGGCTAGGGAAGGCCTGCAATACGTGCAGAGGCCATCAGCTGATCATGAGCATTACATTAATACACATGCTGCTGCCTAAGCAATGCAGGTGTGGGCCTCCACATCTGCCAGAGAGGGTGTGAGGGAGGCAGACAGAGGCGAATACATGTCAGAGAGGGGTGGGAGGGTAAAACTGACACATGTTTGTGTCACACACCTACCAGCACAGGGTATCAAACACCCGACAGCTATGTAGTGCTATCACAGTCCGATGCTGTTATTGAATGCACCACATGGGTTATCTGGTGGGGAGAACTCAGAACATATATGTGATGGTGAGTGACATCTGCTACAGGGATACGGTAGATATACAGTAGGTGATGTACAAGTGCATGTCTGCATGAACAGGTGCCAGCTTCAGCACAGGCACACTCATACAGGGATGCACATACATTAACACACTTGGCAGGGCCAGGAATGCAACCTGTCAGTAGTGGGATTGCCACAACACATCAATGTGCAGGGAACACATGCACCACATGGGTGATATGGAGGTCGTATGGGCAGTGAGTATGAGAGGGTATCAGACATAAGGTGGCATGCTCCACTCTGCCCTGGGGGGAGTAGTGCATGTGGATGTGGACATACGCAATGCAACAAACACACAGACACACAGGGTCCAGTTCGGACATGCATGGGTGCATGTCTGCATGGGTGTGTGTTGGCCAACAATGTCAGCAGGCTTTACATGGGTAGGCGATGGGTATACCTTGGCATCAACCCACACGAAAATGGTGTGCATTGTGGCACAGGCCTTTATCTTCTGCATTTGCCCGCACAGGTGGGTATTGCATCCGTCTTCCAGGCACCTGGGTGACCATTGTGTGTGGCCAATGCTGTGCATCACTTGCCATGCATGTGTTCCCTAGTCCCTGACTTGGATGGTGTCTAGGATGTGCACACATCCCACAAGCATGTGCAGTGACACGTGGAACTGTACCTAGGGTGTCTGGCCCATACTGTGAACACAACTTATCATCAGATGTGCCAGTCTTGCCTACATGCAGATTCACCCTGCACCCACATTGGTAGCATGCTAACAGCATTTCCTGATATCAGTGTCATCTGTTCATACATGCCATGTTGTCAAGCATGGTATGGCTGTTGTGAGTCACATGTGAAGGCACAGTGGTGTTGCTAACTGTGATTGGCAGGCCTTGATGTCACATGTATGGGTATGGCTTTGCACCCCAGCCTCTCAGCCATTTACATCTGTTATCCTTGTATGGTTGACATTGTGATATATAGTAGGGCCATCATAAATGAAATTAGCAAGACCCCTCCACATTGCCCACAGGTGTCACAGACTCACTACCACCTCTACACAGGACCCAAGTTACACGCACACACACACATACACACACACACACACACACACACACACACACACACACACACACACACACACACACACACTTGTCATGTCTGGGAGTAGAACCCCTACCTATCTGATTTATTACACTAAAGCACTACGCAGTTATATTACACGCCACGGACATTACTGAAGTTCATCTTCCCCAAAGGTGTATTTTACAATTAATGACATCAGCAGGACTACCAAAAGTAGGGCATTTGTAATGTACTGCGAGTGAGTAGCCTATAATGCATTGCTCCATTCACAGACACTGAGACACACACATCACATCTGGAACTGGCATGGATGGAGCTGGAACACAACCACCATTCTAAATCACACTACAGCAGTACGCAGTTACAGAATGCGCTACGGTTATTACTGGGCTATCACTTTCCCAGAGGTGTACTTCTAGATGAGTGGCATCGGCAGCCTTGGCAAAGTAGTGTATTTGTATTGTATGGAGTGTGAGTAGCCTAAAAAGCATTGCTCTCTACCCAGTCAGACACACACACACACACACACACACACACACACACACACACACACACACACACACACACACACACACACACACACACTTGCCAGGGTTGGAGCTTGAACACCTACCTAACTAGTTTATCACACTACAACAATATGCAGTTACAAGACGCGCCACGGCAATTACTGAGCTATCAATATCCTAGAGGTGTACTTCTAGATGAGTGACATCAGCAGCCTTGGCAAAGTAGTGTATTTGTATTGTATGGAGTGTGAGTAGCCTAAAAAGCATTGCTCTCTACCCAGTCAGACACACACACAGGCTCACACACAAACACACAGTTGCCAGGGCTGAGGCACGAACACCTACCTAACTAGTTTATCACACTACAGCAGTTGCAGGATATGCCATGGCGATTACTGGGCTATAAATTTCCCAGAGGTGTACTTCCAGATGAGTGACATCAGCAACCTTGGCAAAGTAGTGTATTTGTACTGTATGGAGTGTGAGTAGCCTAAAAAGCATTGCTCTCTACCCAGTCAGACACACTGACATGTATTCACAGTGAAAACTGCAACTTCCAGATATGTCTGGTCCACTGGTGTTTGCAGACATGGCCTTTATGTGTTTAAGTGTGTGAGCATGCCCAGTATGACTTCTCAGTAGGTTGTTTACTAACATTGCCTTCATTCCTCTAAGTATGTGAGCATGCCCAGTATGGCCATCTGTGTTGCATGTGTGGACCACGTCCAGGTTGTTTATAATGCGGTGCTGACCTTTTGTTGTACACCAACGGGTAGAATGCTGTGTCTGCAGGGTATCCATTGGTCATTTGCCATTGACTGCTGCTACATTTCTGCATAGCGGGGGGGGGCACCTGACTGTGTCTACTGTTCTACACAGGAGTGGGGGGGGGGCACACCAGACTGTTACTCTATGTGTATGTTGGATGGGGGGGGGTGCACCTGACACTTGTACACATTTGCTAGGACTGTACTGGTAAGTCAGGTACTCCATTTCCATCTGTAGTCTTACCTATCCTGCTGGCTAGGGCTTACCAGTGTAGTACAGATTCTAGCTTTGTTTACCTACATATTAGTGTCTGACTTCCTAGCTTTCACAACTTACATCCGACTGCCTGGCCTGCTGCAGTCTGTCTGTGTAGGCCTAGGGGAGGGGTTAACCATAGGGCACATTCGAAGGCCATAGTACAGCATTTGTTTATGTTTGTCTTCACCTGTCCTGCTGGCTGAGACTGTTGCTGGGTATGTGATCCTTCCTGACTGGTATGTGTGGCTCTTATGGACACCCCTGTTGCTCAGGCCATTTCCTGCAGTGGTTTTTGTCACCATGTGTAGTACTGACTACAATGGTGACTCCAGTATGTGTTACAGATCTCATGCTGCCACTATGGGTGTCTACTCTCTGCTGCCTTGACATCCGGCCACCCATTTCCCTTGCATGTTCACATCCATACCATAGCTACAGGTAAAAACACATTCTAATCCATTTGACAATTGCTAGGTTGATTGACTTACCTTGAGGGAGTGCCGGACATGAGGATGGTGCTTTAGAGCTGCCTATGTTGGATACACATAGTACAGTCCCTATACATTGTTAGGCACTGGTAGTGTCATGTTTGGCATCCCTTTTACTGTCTGTGTGAGTTGGAGAGAAGTGTCATTCCCTGGGGCCCTACTGTGTCAGTGCATATGCTATGTGTTGCCTCTTTGCCAAGGCCAGGGCATATTGGGCACACCCCCCTTCTGCCTACTGGAGCAGGCTCAGGTTGTTGTTCCTCCGAGTCACTCTGTACCTGTACAGGCCTTGGCATTGGTGAGGGGTTGTGTGGCCCTGCCCCATGCTGTTCCTGCTGCAGCTGTTTCCACAGGATCATATTGTGTAGCATAGCACATACCATTATTACTTGGGTACATGTAGCTGGTGAATACTGCAGGGCTCCACCGGATGTGTTCAGACACTGGAACCGTGACCTGAGTATCTCAAACACATACTCTATTATATATCTTGCCTGTGCGTGTGCATCATTATGGCATTGTTGTTAAGGTTTGTGTGAATTTCTGATGGGTGTCATCAGCCATGGCTCCAGTGGGTACCCAGCATCCCCCACTAGGTGACCATAGGGGATGTCCACATCGGCAAATCTGTCGTACAGCTGCATCAGTTGCCATATGTGTGAATCGTCATAGCTACCAGGGCAGCCAGCACACACATTCAGTATAATGCCCTGGGCATCACATATGACCTGGCAGTTGATGGAGGGGATGCCCCTGCAGTTGATGTAGGCCCTACCCTGCTCACTGGATGGTGCTTTGATGCATATGTCATGCAGTCTATAGCACCCACTACCCCAGGGTAGTAAGCTATTTGGTGGAAGAGATGCATATTGCGTGTCATCACCTCACGTGTGTTAAGAAAATATACGTGCTCACTGGCATGTGCTGACATGGCATCCAGGAATTGGTGGAATACTCTGGATGCTGATGCCTGTGAGATGCCCATGTTATCCTCAGTTGTAGTTTGAGAGGTACGTGTAGCTAGTATACCTAAGCCTACACATACCTTGGTATCCACTGGGATGGGTTCCCCTCGGCCAGTTTGGCCTCCACAGCTCAACTATTTGCTGTAGGAGGTCTCTGTCCAACCTATAGTGCTCCACTGTCTCCAGCTCATGTAGCCCCTGGTAGGTTACTCTGGGTCTGTACACTCCTCTCTGTCTCCTCACTATGGGTTGTTTGGCAGCATTGACATCCTCACCCCCCTCAGCCTCTTGCACATTTTGTTCTATGTTGTCTGCTGCAGCTCTTCTCATTTTGTAGGTTTAGTTTTAAAATTTCTCTGCTTGTATACATTGGTGGTGTAGAGTGTGGAAAAACCAGGGGGGTAGGTGTTTGCTTGGTTTATAGTGGTGTTCTGGGCTGGGCTGGTCTGCTTCCTGTGTGATTAGCTGATTCTGATACATTTCACCTGCAGCTCGACTAGGTCTCTTTGATTACCTTCCTAGTGCTGTTTTCCCTTCCCATTGCCTCCCTGTTTAGGCCCGTGTGCTCGCCATGCGAATGGAGTGCTCAAATGTGCACGGAGCTGCTTTTTCCTGGTTTAACTTCCTTTTTCTTCCTGTACAAGCACACCCACTTACACTTTGTAAAGAGTGCTAGGCATGTATAGACACACCCCTAGCTTAGCTGTGCTACGCTAGGAGCAATCCCGAGCCACAGGTCTCCAATCCACTTACAGTATGCCTGACACACATCCACATAATGTCACCTATATCCTAGTCTTGCACCCAACTATTTATACTCTTACACTCTTGAGACCTGCCTCACACCCTGGGAAAATCTGGGATTCACTAACCCTTCCCTCATTTGCATAGGATTGCCTGCTAATGCATAGTTACATGTCCCACACTGAGCCTCCCGCCTTAGCAACCATTACGCACTGGCCAGGTTGACTTTTGACTGCCATTGACTTGCATGTCAGAATACTGATTTTAGTTAGAATGCTTATTTTAGGTTTATTCTATTAATTTCCCCCCGATCCCGTTTGCTCGTCGCTGCCCTATGCTTAACCAGGAGAGATCGGCGTAGATAAAATTAAACGTTTATTTTTTTTCTTTTATATTTTGCAATGCCAAATGCCTTCTACTTGGACATTGGCATGCTTCCTCAATGATATGCAGCCTTTATTTGGAGCTGTCATGGCTCCGTTTTGTAGATTGCTGAACTGTACTCGGCTACTAACAGAGTACATTTCTGCACACTGCACTCATCCTGCACGGACAGCTGCCAGCTTCCTGGATCACATATTACCCTCATTTGCATGGTTTCACCTGCAAATGAGGGTAATTTGCATACAGGTGCTCAGTCCGTGCAGGATTAGCCTAAGAGCTCATACGCACGTCCCGGGAGCTCGTTCCTGGATCGCACGTTGGCCATATTGCCGAAAATAGCTCTTAAACTAATCCTGCACACTATAATGGGCTTCATAAATCCAGGGGTTAAAATTTTGTTAGAATAACAGGTTTTGTGTTAGCTTAATATCTCTCAGTTTCCTAACACAAGAAATCTGGATAAAGCCTTAAATGGGAATGGGGGGGGGGGGGGGGCAAAGAAGACATAAGATTTTAAATATTGTTCTTATAAACTTAGAATGTTGTTAGAATAACAGATTTTGTGTTAGCTTGCTTTTTCCTGAAGGATATTTGTTTATTTATTTATGTATTTATTTATTTGTGTGTTTATTTATTTATTGACATTTGATTATCGGGAAAGTCCTACTAGGTAGAAGCCCATTTCAGAGGAGGCAAGAAAAGCTCCAAATTATTACAAAACATTTAAGAACAATAGTTTTACAGTCTTGAAAATAAAACAAAAACATCTGCAGTTTAAATAATTACAACAAATTAGACATAATATAAAACATTGGTTAAGAATCAGTACAAGTTACATGACATTTATATTTAGAGAAATTAAAGGTAAGTTAGTCTAATGCAAACAGGAAATGCAATATGAAGTGAGGAAGAAATAGGCTTAGGTTATATTTAGAGAGAAAGTCACGAAAGAGAATTTGATAGCAGTTATTAAGTAATTGAAGAAGGGAGAGTAAAGCCATGTCAGCAATATAAGGGTACTTGTTCACATTTAGGGATATAGTTTATCCTGGTTTTGAGCAAAAAACAAGCCAGATTTTAGCTAGGAAATCTTTCAGAGCAGTTTTGAAAGATGGGAGGGGGGGTATAAACCTGATAGATACAGGTAAGGAGTTCCAGGCCTCAGCAACCTTGTTCAAGTACAGACAATGCCCAACAGATTTGCTAAGTTTGTAGACAGAGAGGAGTTTTTGGTCACTGGATCACAATGACTGAGTGGGAACATAGTTGTATAGAATGTGCTTTAGTTTTATACAAGAACAAAGTTTTATACAAGTTCAAATGTTAATATAAATAAAACAGTATTGTTCTAGTTATATTTTGCAATTTAATATTATTTAGTGTAGAAGTTCATTTTATTTTTATAAAAGAAAATTGCATTTTAGTTTTATACAAATTCAGACATTAATATAAATAAAACACTATTGTTCTGGTTATATTTTGTTGTTTAATATTTTGTCCGTTCAGTTTGTGTTTGAATGTTGGTATCCCACAATTACATTGGAGTGGGAGAGGTTACATAACTATGTATAGAATTTTTTTTTTTTGTTAATCAGAGTCCAGATTTTTGGCCAGTTGCACCTATTTTTCATGGGCCTTTGTCCAGATTTTTGATGTTTCCAGATTGAGATGTATGTGCCTGGGCTCACTAAAGCCATATTGTTGGCCTTAGTGAGTAGCACCAGGACCCGCTTCCTATTGATAGTTGGGAGGATACTCTTAAAGGAATTTCACAGGGGGGGCAGTGGGGGGAGAGAGGGTTGAAGTTAGAGCTAAATTTATCAACTAAAAGATTTGCTATGTCATCCTGGCCAGTGAAGGTTTGGCCATTTACCACCAGTTTTGCACACCACTGTGTGCTACCTTTAAGGTTCCTAACATAGCTCAAGATGGCCTTGTGATTATCCTTAGCCTGAGAGGATATCCTGACCTCATAGTTGGTCTTGTTGGATCTTATTAAACATCTTAATTTCTCGTTTAGTTGAATCAGAGGTCTCATCTCTGTGAAAGTTCATCTTTCTGATTTTGGCCATGACTTTTTTCTTTTGTTATGTACCTGTTAAGGTTTAGACTTCACCAGTGGGGTTTGTGTTTGGAGGTAGATCTGCTTCTGGTAGATACTGCAGCCTCAGTGCAACCATTTACATATGTGTACTGTGCTGCATAGTCCACTGTATTCTCTGCATTTGCAGGAGTCTTGAATTTTGACAAACTGTCATTTATCAGGGTATAATTAGCTTTATAATAGTTCCTAACTGTTACTGGTTTAGTTAGGTTTCTTGGTTTATTTTTATTTTGCAGGAGATAGCTTTGTGACCTGAGCTCACCAATGAGGACAAGATAGTAGGGTGCAATGCTCTCCCATGTTGGTGAGTACCAGCCCAGTATGTTTGACCCCCTGGTTGGAGTGCACACTATCTGATCCAGGGTGTTTGTTTTGACAAAGTTTAAGAATGTTGTACCTGTGAGTTAGAAGTAGTGGATGTTTCCCAAGCTATAGAGGAGTAGTTAAAGTCTCTCATGCATACAGTGTTTGGTTGGATATTGAGTGACTCCAGTAGGTCCAGGTATGAGTTGTGAGCTTCGCTGGCCATATGACCTGTAACTTGCCAGAACATGGTACAGAGCATTGTCTATAGAGACCTGGACATGGATGAGATCTAGGACATCATCCTGTTTAACCTAGAGTTGTATTTGTTGCTAAATGTAGATTGAAGCACCTGCACCTTTAGCTCCTGTCTGTGTTGTTGTTGGTCTAAATATATGGAAGGCATTGTAGCCTTGCTCTGCCAGAGTACTTTCTGTAGCTTTAAGTTAAGTCTTGGTTTTTTTTTTTTGTTTTGTTTCTTCACTAAGTTGTTAGTTTTGCCATTTTGTCATTGCCTAAAAAGGATGAAAAGGGGTGGATAAAGTTTTAGGCAATATCTGAAAGCTCAGGGGGCCAGATGCAGGCCATCCTTGGCAAAGCAACTTGGTCTGTTAACCATATCCTCCCATGCTGATAGATATTGGATCCCCCTAGAGTGACACCAGAAACTGAGCCAATTGTTAAAATCCATCATTTTCTGTCCATACTGTGGCATCATTCTAGGTGAAGGTAGAATGTTGCTCAATGCAAGGCACATAGCTGTCTGTGACACATATTCAGAGAGATCCATAATGTCTTTTTTTCAAATAGACCATTGAGGTATATTTCAGATCATTTACACCCACATAGACAATGATTAAATCATATTAGCTCATGTGATGCTGGGACTTGAGTGCATGCATGATAATACAGATCCTAGCTCCAGATAGGCAACTAACAATTATCTTCTCCTTGTCCAACCTGGTGAGCGGACATCTGTGTTTAGTACAATAGAACTTCCTATGACAAGAGAATTTGGTTTGCCTTATCTGATTTTTTCTTTGGGGTCCATTGGGTAAAGGTTTATGTGTGATGCTAAATGTTGTTTTCCATATGTGCTTAATTGACTGCTGAGGGCAGCTGTTGCCATTAGATGGCTAGGAGGCCTTTGAAGTTTGGGAAGGTTTCTTGTAAAGTCCTCAGTGTAAGAAGGACTATGTGTTTGTGGTTCATAGGTTGGTACTAGGCTATCGGCCTAGCCATAACAATTCCCGGGCTATTTCTTCCCACACTATTTACTTCCCTGGACCCCTGTCTAGCAGGGTGACTGACATGATCCATGGGGTGAATTTTCTTTCTCCCATCCAGTCGTCAAGGTTCCTTTTGAAGAAGGCCAAAGAGGCATTCTGCTTGACATGTATGGGCATAGGTTCATAGGTTGGTGAGCAGTATGTGCATAGGATGTAGAGTGTGTGTTTTTGACAACCTTTTTAGTAAGTGAGATTTTAGCCTCCAAGGAAGGTATGTATGTACATCTCTTGCATGCTATGTTACTTTCTTTAAGGATTAAAAGGTTGTCAGTGTACATGACACAATTGATTGCTACATTGTCTCAAGATGCCCATATCTACCAAGCTGGCCACAGAGACATTAGGAAAATGCATATCCTTATTGCCACGACCCGAATAAAAGTTGGTCTACTATGGTTTAGGAACTTGGTTTTACAGGGCATCACCTGTGTGATGTCTGGGATTAAAGCTAGCTTTAGATAATGCTATGACCTGTTGTTAGTGTTGTTCAATGCACTAACTAGCTGCTTTGAGTTTTGCTCAGTGCACAGCCTTACTGTGTTACAGGGTAAAGTCCTAAATACTAACTTTAGATACATTTTACTGTCTGATTGATAATACACAGGGCACTGCTAACCACCACTGTGCAGGGAGCAGCTCTCGGTAAATGCACCTTCTTTATAGCCATAGAAAGAAGGCTGAAGACTAACACCTATGCTCTCTGGCCAATACATGACTACACCCTGAGCTCTCTGGAGTGCTTCCCAACTCAAAGAAACCAGGCAAACACCTATCACAAGATGGATGACCCTAGGCACAGAAAAAAAGTAACTCTAAAGTACAGAAAAACACCAAACAGCTAAGTCCCTGGCTAGGTCACCCTTTAGCTTTGCAAATGCAGTAATGTAGTAGTCATCCTTTAAATTAGCAAACGCAAGTGCAAAAAAATAGAGTAAAGGTCCTTGTCTCAACCTGGATGGATCTGGATGCAGTAAAAACACCTTGGATTCACAGATGAGGTCACCATGTATTGCTGATATTTGTGGGAATGAGTTCAGCAATAAATGACAGCATTCACTGCTAAGGCAAGTTAAGGCAAGTTAAACCAACAAGCTGAAACAGGCACTACAAGTCTACCACAATGACAGTTTAAAATGCACCAAAGAAAATTTATAATAAGAGACGTTTCTCAAGACCAATACTGGTTGGATG